>NC_090818.1:26541979-26843729 GCF_000390325.3 Nicotiana tomentosiformis
AAGCACACACCTCCTCAAACTACCTTCTGACAAATTACTGAGCTAAAAATACCTAAACCTCAAAAGGTAGCTCACGTGGTGAAGATTACCCTAGATCCATTTACTTAAGACACGGAATAATAATAACATAGCCTTATTCAAGTTAATTGTTAGCTAAATTTGTCCAGTGTAGCACGAAAACAGCAATTTAAAAGCCGATAAAACCTATTAATGAAGCGGTGGAAGGAAAATTCAACTTCAGCCGAGTCAAAAGCAAAACTATACAAAGAAATAAAGAGAGCATATATGCAGTTAAAGAAAATGGAGAACTGAGAGGAATATCTGATTACCTGTTCTAAACGACGGAGATACAATAAACCGTCTAGAAAGCTAGAGGAGATGAGCCTGAAAAAAGGGTACGAAAGCTTGGGGAAGGGGTTTAGTCGCTTTAGGGTTTTTGCTTTTTCGGTTTCTATTTTCTTTTTTTTAAGTCTATTTTTTTCCTAGATATATGTAGGTGTAATTTTAATCGAGTATATTCAATTTTTTCCCGAGTATAGGGGCTTCTAACATTGGACCGTTGTCCACTTGTCCTCTTACTTTTAGCATTTACAAAAGCCCAAACACCACTTCCTCAATTAATTCTTGCCTATATTCTTTTTCTTAACCTATTTTAACCTATTTGTATATGATTTAAATTTGTTTTTACCTATTAACTTGACACTAAGAAGATCTGTGTTAAAAATTGATTAAGAGTGATATTTATGTTTATCATCATAGATTTAAATATTATTCGACAAATTAAAATGAAAAATTAAAAATTTCATTGTTGGGATTTTTAAAAACATAAAAATGATTTTGCGATTTGTTGAAATTTTTGACAACTCATGATTGGGGTTCGTTAGGAACGTCATTTTGAAGCTAACTATTTCGCAAAAATTTGAGTTATTTGGTGATATTTTCGTGAGTTGAAGTTCCTAAACCCAATTTTTTATACAATATTATAATAAAGATATATTTTTGTATAATGTTACATCTCATGTGTATAAATAATGTTGCAAAAAAATAATGGGTTACGCGGTTGCAAACTTAAAAAGATGACTATTCTAGTGCAATGTGTTGTGTTGGGGGTGTACTTTCGTACAAATCACTCTCTTTATAAGTGCTACTTTTTGATTGGATACGACCACAACAAAACCATTAAGATATAATTATTTGTGGAGAATAACTTATTAATAGATCAAGGGGTTTTAGTTCATAAATTGGACCAGAACTCCGGAAATGATTTTTTTTTTTTTATAAGGAGCACTTTTTGTTTTAATGAATATTACGCAATGCAAATCGAGAATAATCAAGAGTCTCAATACGAATAACGGATACCGAAAAAAAAACTGAACCAATTCCTTCCGTAAGGTTTGGGCCTAAATAAACCGATCCAAGCCCAAGCCTAAGCTCATTGTTCTCAATAAATGTGTGTGCCTATATATTTTTAATGCTTAATAGTAGGGCAAGTTATATATTTGATCGGTTGGCAAAATAGACACTTATTCCAAGCCCAAGCCTAAGCTTATTGTTCTCAATAAATGTGTGTGCCTATATATTTTTAATGCTTAATAGTAGGGCAACTTATATATTTGATCGGTTGGCAAAATAGACACTTATTTTATATATATAAAATAACACATATTTGTTGCTTTTGAGATGTTACTAACACATGCTATATATATATAGCATGTGTTAGTAACATCTCAAAAGCAACAAATATAATTTAACCAACATTATTTTTCATATTTATTTATTAAATTACTACCATGTGATTTTTTTATTGTGATATCTCTTCTTATTGTTTAGTTTTAAAAAATTTATGTGTTTGATATCTTCTATTTCAAATTGTAATATACTTTGCTATTATTTGTGAACTTGTATGAATTGGGTAGTTATGGATTAATTCTGTAACCCATATGAGCTCATGGGAAGAGAGTGTTGTATAGGGTAAAATATGTTCATATTAAATAGTCGCATAATAAAGCGACATGCGAAGCCGAAGGCACATGAAAAGCGAGGTAAATGGCAACCAGGTCCGAAGGCAGCAATCTCGTTTGTTCCCGAAGAAAATGTTGACAAAATAAATGTCTGACACCCAGTAGTACTTAATGGAGAATATTTTATAGCATCAAGTACGTAGTCTGTTACAGAGAATATGACATGCATTGGCTACCATTACACATTCTTCAATGGCCCCCATAATTGTCATTTAAGAGGGCTTGATCCTAGGACCTTGCTCCCTAGGAACAACTATAAATAGTGAGCTCAACAGCTATTGTAGGACACGAATTTTCTGACAAGCTTATGCTATATACTCTTCAAAGCTCAACAATATTTGATCTTCTTGCTTATTAATATCGTTACTACTACCTTCGGAATCTCTGCTCCCGAAACCAAGATTTTTGTTATCTTATCTCAATCTTTCCGCTCAGTCTTATGCTCTTATTTAATTTATTTATTATTTTGGGATCAAATCGATTCACTTATCTATAAACTACGTATTAATTCAACTGTACCGTTTTACGGGTACACAGTTTGGCGCCCACCATGGTACTTAGATAGTTGTGTAATTGAGTTGATCCTTGCATCTGTTACTAACCTGTTTGATTCTTGTTATTAGCAAAAAATGTTCAAAAAAGGCAGATAATGATGTCAACATCGCACACAACGTTGAGGCCCAAGGAAATCAATATCAGCACGAAAACTCGATCAGTGATACCCCCAAGAAAGGGATGAGGCCACGCCGGTCCATGCCGAGAAATATCCACGACATGTTCGAGAGGAAACTCCTGATGATGCTGAAGACGAGCACGTCGCTGAAACAGTAAGGATCCTGCGGGAGCAACAAAAGGCCATTATGGGTCACCTCTCATGGCAGGATCAGGTCATGATGGAGTTGAGACAGGCGTTGTCAGGTGCTTCCAACAACGTGAATGGACAAGGTCCAGTTCCTCCCAGTGATCCCGCAAACCAAACAACGCAGAGGGTCGACAACAACACCCCGAGGGGCGAAGTCGGTTTCGACAGGGCGGGGGGAATGGTAGCGAATTCGGTAACAACAATGAGAACAATCCCTTTAAAATCGAACTCATGCGATTTATGAGGGAAATAAACACCTGAATGGATCAAATTTCAGGTGCACCATCGATATTGAAAGGACCGGACTCAAAGAAATACACCTAGTTGCCGTTCAAACCAAGCGTGACACTAGAATTAATTCTGAAGAGATTCAAGATGCCAGACGTGCCGAAGTATGATGGGACTTCGGATCCTCAGGAGCACATCACCACCTATACAATGGCGGTGAAGAGGAACGATTTAGCTCCGCATAAGATTGAGTCAGTCTTACTGAAGAAATTCGGGGAGACCCTCACAAAAGGTGCCCTAACATGGTATTCGCTCTTACCCGAGCACTCAATATGTTCCTTCGAGATGCTCGGATATTCTTTTATCAAAGCCTATGTCAGGGCGAGAAAAGTATATGCCCGAATGGCTAACATATTCAGGATTGCACAAGGAGAGTCTGAATTGCTGTGGGAGTTCGTGACCAGATTCCAGAAAGAAAGGATGTTGCTACCGTCTATACCGAACGAATGGGCAGCTGAAACACTTACTAAGGGGCTGAATCCGAGAAGCTTCGATACTTTCCGGAAATTGAAAGAAAGTCTGCTCGAGTTTCAGGTAACAACATGGGCGGATGTTTATAACCGGTACGAGTCAAAGATAAGAATTGAGGATGATCAACTTGATTTTCCGGCATCAACCAACTGTTGAAGACCAATTTTGGCCTTCCTTTTTTTCAATCAATTTCTTTATGCTTTCTAATTCTTAATAATTAACTAAATGTATTTGAGATATTTTATCCAAAATATTTTTTATATTTTTCGAGCCTCAAGATTTTTAAATGAAAATGTAATTGTTAGTCTTAATATAATTTAACATATTAATTTATTGTTATTATATCGTGATTATTTTAGTTAATTAATCACCATCATTTATCATTTAATTCTAATGGATCTTAATTATTAATGCAATAATTATTTTCTAATTATAATTTATTTCTCTATTTTCTATTTATATAAATGCATAAATATACACTAGTTATCAATTTCTATAACTATATAATATAATATGTTTTATTACAAATTATTATAATTATGGAAGCATAATGAAAATAATTTAAAATAAAAGGGACTTTTAAATGCAAATTGGGCCATCTTAGCAAAGTCCAGTTGTTATTCAAAGAGACCATTTTAAAAAAATATATATTCTAGATGTCTTGACCCAAAAAGAAGAAAATCACACCAAACAAGCCCATAAAACATCCCATACCCGCCAACCCATCTATCTAACTCTTTCATCTATGCAGACTCCACAAAAGCTCCACATAAGCTCCATGTCACTGACACTAGGCTCCCAACAGCCAAAAACACACGCCTAACGCATGCCCTCCTCATCATTTCACACTCTGACCCCACATCTTGCCACATGGATTCATTAGATCAAGTCCATTTAAAATTAATGGTCAAGATCATTTCTCCTATCTTCTAGAGAATTTCAAAATAAATGCTAGCACTTATTTAATTTATTATTTTTATTTACTTACATCTGAATTAATCTCAGCCCTTAGATGCATCTAATCCAACGATTGGATTTCTTTCTAGAATTAAAGTCAAAGTTTGACCAAGGTTCCATCTCTTTCCCTCTCTCAAAGAAAACAACGTCTCTCTCCTCTCATATGAAGATTTTGGCTTCTTCTCCCTTATTAGAAAAGATTTGACTCCCATATATTATAATCATAAATTGTGTAACCATTCTAAGAAAATTCTCTACAAATTCAAGCACTTTGATTGAAGAATTCAAATTTGTTTGCCATTTACAATGAAGATAACAGAGGTAAAAAGGTTCTCTTTTTTGTTTTCTCCAAGTTTTCACCATTTCGGCAACCAAATCTCATGTTTCTCCTGCTCATATCGTCGTTTGCCTTTCTGCTACACGCCATTTCAAATAGATCTTTAGCCGTTTGAAACCCTAGTCTTTCAAGAAGCCCGCTCAACCAAACCCAAGCTCGTCCTCCTATAAATAGGAGTGTTGGTAACAATTTCGGACATCTTTTGAAAACTACCGCTCGTACTCTCTAAAAATTATATTTCTTTACTCATTTTCACCCCTAAGATACTCTCAAAATTTCCGACTTTCTCTCCCTTACCTCTGTCGATCTCAGTTATGATAGAGGTGGTGTTTCGAGGTCGTCAATTGATCACGTCCAAAGCACACTTCAAAACAGATATGAAACGGTCATATGCAATAATAGAAACCCAACTAAGAGTTGGGGTCGAATCCACAGGGAGCTAAGATTGGAGTTAGGAGTATATATTTCAATTGGGCAATTGGATTATCTAGATTCCACTTCCACAACAAGGATTTATTTTCTTTTTCTAATGTTACTCCAATGATTGCAAAATAAAGAAAGAAGACTAGAGATAATTATTTTTAAGATTTTTCCAAATGGATAAAAAGCCTAGGATTGTGATCATGACTTAGGTGTTTGCCTAATGGGTTAAAGACTTTAATGCTTGTTTTGTCGATTTGGGTGTGTTATAGCTCTCAACTCTAAATTACCCATTCAATACCTCTCGGTCAGAGAGTGGTTTTGCCCAATTTGGCTTTCTCAAGACCAAATGGGTATCACCCAAAATAATTGATAAGAGTTCAAGTCGGGTTATTACTATCTCTAGGTTGAACCTTTTAATTGGGTTAATAAATCTCTCAATTGACCAAATTCCTTGTTAGCCTAATTATCCTAGACTAGGTCCCTCTTTCTCAAGTAGAGACTAAGCTAAATAGGCATGAATTAATATTTAAAACTATTAATTCTACAATTAAAGCATGAACTGAGGTAAACAATCAACACCCAATCATAAATAAGCATTAAATTAGATACCCATAAGGTTTACACACTAGGGTTGGGTCACAACCCTAGTAAAAGTCTAGCTACTCTTAATGGGGTTTAAAGATAATAAGGAATAAAAACTAATTAAACTCATAATGGAAGCTTAAAAAAATTAAATCTATTGTAAATACACCAAAGCAATGTAAAACTTCCTAAAGTAGTAAAGAAAAACGGCTACAACAACTTCATAGGTTCAGGCTTGATCTAATTTTGTGAAACTCGTCTATTTATATAAGGCTGAAAATCTTGAACAAAAATGTCCCTCTGGTACGAACTAGAGTTCTGCGGCTGCACTTTTCTGAATTGCGGCCGCGAGGCATTCTTATGCGGCCGCATATTTCTGGATTGTGGCCGCAAGGCAACTCTTCTGCGATCCGCACAATTAGGACTGCGGACGCAAGGCACTCTTCTACGGCCGCATAATTCTTGTGCGGTCCACAATTCATAGAGGCTCCTGGACTTGGTCTTTTTGCAAACTCTCTGATCTTAAACTCTTAGCCCAGCTTTGCGGTCGCACAATTCATGTGCGATTTGTACTTTACGCAAATATCTGCTAAATTCTTCCTCCTGGTTTGCGTCTACAGATGGAATTCTGCGGCCGCAGAATTCCTTCTGCAGACCGCACATTTGTTCTTCTGTGCCCTTTATTACCTTGTGATTCGAATTACTTCTTTTTGAGTTAGATTTCATCTCGGGAGACCAACTTCCAGTATTCCTGCAATTTTGCACAAATTTATTAGTTTCAGGAACACAATTCAATTCTTTTAGACTAAAATAAAAGCGCTAAAAGGCGCTAATAAGCCGTCAAAAATTCCACTTATCAACTCCCCCAAACTTAAGTCTTTGCTTGTCCTCAAGCAAATAAATTAGTTTTCACCTCCAAAAGTTAAGGATCATTCCAACGACTCAAAGGTAAGCCATCCACACATCAATTGGGACCAACAATTACCCACACTACTCATGTATTATCAAGAAGGTGACAACTTAAACGTTCATGCACATATAGTTCTAATATGACATTTGAGCTTCAAGAATTGACTTTACTCATCAAGGACTCTTTCTCTATCATGCAGGTCACGGTGGACTCCAAACTCTTCCTCCTCTACTTCTCATTTGCCTGGATCACTTAAGAAATTTAGCACTTAATCCAAAGATTTATGAAAGGTTTACTCATCTCTCTCAAGAGAATGTCGCAAGTACGGCTTCAAGTACCATAGGTTTGCCCCTCATGTAGATCGCCACTAATGTAAGCTCACTCGGCTTAAAATCAAGTATGACTTCTTTCGGGATGTAATGAAGGCTTTTGGATTTGGGTTGGATACAATATGGGTGAGTGGTTACACCTTTCCTTAAGCACTTTATTCTTCATTTCTCGGCTCACACTCTGCCAATTCTTTGAGGCACTTTCTTTTCCTTGGGGGAGTAGAGAGACTTAACATCACTCTTTCTTGATCATTACATTCATTTTCTCCCTCTTTGATTTCTCCATGTTTGGGATCATAACCTCCTTTTGGAATCCCTTCAACTCTTCCACTTATTCACTATTTTGCATTTTTTTGTTCTTTTCTTTTCTTTCATTTCCTTCTCATCATTTATTTTCTCTTTTTGTACCTTTATACCTTTTTCAAGTTCCTCGTCTCTCACCCAAACATATATTTTTAGCCATTTGTTTCTCAAGAGTGTTAAGGAAAGCTCGAGTCCCAAGGGAGGGTCACGACAAAACGAGTAAAGGCTTGTAACATGGTCATCAAATAAGAAAGGCTCGAGGCTCAAAGGGGTTGACTAGGGATAATGACATTGGTTGGCAATAGAAAACTCAAACGGCTCAAGAAGGGCCTACAATCACTTTTCAAACAAGCAAAACATAGGATTTCGCCTTGAAATACATTCGGGGAAATTTTTGGACCTTTCGCATGGATACTTGGACTAGCAACAATTCATCTCACTCCTCACGCAACTGGATTGTTAAAAAGGATAGAGTCGAGGGCCCACAACGACCACATTCAAGTTTAAAAGGCACTATGGTTCAGTTAAACCACTTGTGGTTTCCAAAGTCAACACAAGAGTCATAAAGTCACTAACTAGAGTTATTTCTTTCAAAAACCTTGTTTCTAACAATAAGCATGTAGTTAAGTATGTTGGTACCAATTGAAGCATGTTTGACTCTTCGAGCATGACTTAATTAGGTCTTTTTATTCATTACTACTACTATTATTACCTAAACACCAAAAAATGGACTCATTCCCTTAAGAAGGTTGTCATGCCATCCATCATTGGGACGAGTCATCCGGTTCACACAACAACTACCTTTGGAAAGAATTGTGGCATTAAGAAAACCAAAGGCTTATTATCTACTAAAACATAAAAACAAGTTATTAAGGCAAACAAAGAAGCTGCTAACTCAAACTAAGAACTAAAAAAGAACAAAAATAAAGAAGCTAATAAACAAAAACTACTGAATTTACATAATGAGAGAAAAAGAGAGAATATATACAGAATAAGAAAGATAAAGAAAATAATATTAAGTTATTATAGGCTAAATGTCTCAGAATGTACCAAATATGATCAATAAACTCCCCCCACCCACCCCCAAAAAATAAAGATAAGCATTGTCCCTAATGCTTAACAAAATAAGAGTAAAAGAGGGAAAATAGTGAAAAAAACTCCCTATGGCACATTGGACATGTCACTGCCCTCAGTCTCATCCAATTGAATCTCATCATCCTCAACTCTGGGTGTGACTGGGTTGGTAAACATTTGATGCACTGCCTCGGCAGTGTCGGCAGCAAAGTCTGGCTCCTCAGATTGGGTAGCTTGTACCAGCAGTGCTGATGGTGCTTCAGGATCTGGTCCTGAAGGGTGTGGGTCGATCAACATGTTAAATGGGATATCTACGGCTACAACAAGCTTGGTCACCTATCTCCAAAGCTTGTCCACTAACTTCTTACTGGCCTGGGACTTTCTCATCTTTTTTACTTCTTTTCCCATCTCTTCGATCAGTGACCCGTGTTGTACCAAGGTAGCCATGATGGTGTTCTGGTTCTCTAGGATCTTCTTCAATGTCTCCCCAACTGTCGGAGGGAAACTGAGGTGCCTGAACAGTAGATTGTGCTGCAACAATACTGGATAAATCAGACAACTTTGTAGTTGTTGTCTGCATCTAGTTGTTGAGGCTCGCCAATGTTTGGGAGACTCGTAGCACAGAAAGTGGAGCAGTAGGCATATGCACCATCTTTAAAACCGAAGTGGAAGCTATGGCAGGAGCTGCAGAAGGAGCTGTGGATGATGGCGAAGGTATGGTTGCGGCACTGGATAAAGGATACTGTAGCTGGCTCGTTAGACTGGCCCGTAGTGGTAGAAGGCTGGACTTTCTTCTTCGGATTCTTTACATCCATCAGTGAATACCAAGTAAAAGGCTTCTTCGGACTCACCTTTGTGTTATAATCTTTCGGCTCTACCCGTACATCTATGAGTTATTTTGTGATAGTGTTGGGATATTGATAAGATGAGTCATCCTGCCGAGCAATCACTGAGATGTTGGCCGACATCACGACCCCCGCATTAATAGGGTACTCGTCCATAATAGAAGCAACCAAGACCTCTCGAGGAATTGGAAGGTAAGTCTCATTCTAGCATGGGTCTAGTCTGCTGCAGACAAAGGTTTGCCACCCCTTCGCCTCAAAACTCAGCGTGCTCCTGTGGATAGGAACCCTAGTGGAAATCTATGGTGGTGGTGGCCCCGGTGCTGCTAGAATATCTACTAACCAAGGTCGGGCTGCATCTCCCATCGCCAACTTCTCCAAATATTCCTTTGGCTCAATGTTTTCAAAACCCAAGTATGTGTTGAGTGTGTGCTGATCAAATCTCACTTTGAGGTTACGCACTTTGGTGACCTTTGTCCCTTTTTTTATATGTGCCACATTGGCATAGAATTCACGGACAAGGTACTCCTTGGCATCCACCACACTCTAGGTGAACCACATCAACCTCTTTCGTTCCTTGAATTGTCTCAACACTGTTGGGTTGTACTTCTCTAGATCTTTCAACTGAAATTGTCGCTCAAGAGTAAGCGACCTCACTAGCCAAAAATGTATGAAGCTAGTGAAGGCAGCCAAGCTGACAAACCGGTCCTCCCAGACCTCTTTCTTCTTTGACCTTTCAAGGCCGGCAGTTGTGGCATCTCACTCTCTACCATCATCGGGGATGTCTTGAACTGATGTATCATGTGCCTCGGGGACAGGTGTAATGGATTGCTTAAAAGCCTGACTAGCACTTTTCGAACCCTCGGAAGTTCTATGAGATAAGGACGTCTCGTCCCTGAGTTGATATATCCCTGACATCCTTGATTGTACAGCCTGTTGTTCTTGAACACAGGCTGAGTTGCCTCTGATGATTCCCTAGATGGGACATAAGAGCTCGTCTCGGAGAGATCTGCACCTCTCCCTCTACCGGTTGTAGATTTATTTGTTATTGTCCTTTGTTGGCCGAGGGGTAAGGCACTCTTATCTTGACCCTTAGAAGGTTCACCTCTCCCTTTAGAAGTGACACATCTGCCTCTAGATCGAACTATTCTCTGTATCAAGCAAAGGCGATTGTTAGTTGCAATTCAAAGTTCAGACATACAATGAGATATACAAGTATACACCAGAAAACACAGTGAGGTTCACAGTTAAAACATGCTTGCAGGATAAGGGTCTACGGTTCGCACAATTTTCTTGTGGCCGCAAATGAGGCCTTGGGGACCGCATAATTCTTCCTTGCAGCAGCAAAAAAGTGGATTGCGGTCCGTAAAATTTTTCTTGCAGTCGCAGCTCATAAACTCATAATATGCCAACTCTCTAATGACAGAGAATTGGCTATTGTGCAGTTGTAATAAGATTTATGTAGTCCGCACATTTTACCTTGCAGCCGCAAATTTGAGTCACAATTTTGTAGACTCTCTAATGACAGTAAAAGTGTTGTTCTGCTACTGCAATTGGAATTATGTGGTCCGCACATTTTACCTTGCGGCAACAGACCCATTCTTTACTAAAGATGCCCTAGAATCAACTTCTGGGGACCGCACAATTTAAGGTGTGGCGGAAGAATTCAAAACACTACGAACAGTCTAGTATTTCAATCTAGGTTTTGCAATTTTTGTGCAAATTTTGACATGGCAAAAGCATAAAGGCATGAAAATACGATGAACATGTCCCTAATGAGCATGTATTTGTTAACCCACTACAGATTTACTTTCACATGAATGCACAATCGAGTTCTACTAACAAATGGCCTAAAAATAATTAAAAAGCTATAAATTAAACAAAAAATGCAAAATTTTAACAAGGAATTTAAGCATACTAGATGTGAATGAGTGTAAGGAATGAGGGATCATAATTGTTGGGCGTGTGGGTAGATGATTCACCAAGAGATTTCAATATAGTGCAAATTTTGTGCTCAAAGAGGGAAAACTGTAAACCCTGCCCCTACCCTTGTTTTTATACTAATGATTCATAAAAGAAGGGAAAGGTCGAGAACGACCGCACATTTTCATGTGCGGTCCACACTCTGTTACCTGGGGATGCATATTTGGTTCTTCAGTTGCGGTCCGCACAATTTTGTGTGCGGCCGCAGATTTCTTGTTGCAGCCACAAAATTCCTCTTGTTGTCACACATTGACCATTTCTCTGACGGGCTAACTTCAGAGAGCTTGCAATTTCAACCCTTCATTTGTGCGATCCGAAAGATAATTATGTGGTCGTAATGCACTTTCACTGCAGCAACTATAAATGTGCGGTCCGCAAAATTAAATTGCGATCCGCAATATTTTTGCAACACTTAGCCAGATTTCTGTCCACAATTCATGTAAGTCCCACTCATCCCTGTAGCACACTTCAAATCAAGTTAGCACAAAAATAATACCTAACTACAAAAGAAAAAAGGAAAAGAAACATGGGTTGCCTCTTAAGAAGCGTCTGATTTAACGTCGCGACACGACGCAGAACGCCATTAATTGAAATGAATGACCGCCACGATGTGGCTATCTCCAACTGTTTTCAAATAGTACTTCACTCAGTGACCATTGACTCGGAATACTTCATTATGTTTTTTCTTCAAGTCTAATGCACCAAAAGGTGTCACACCCACAATTTAAAAAGGACCACTCCATTTAGACTTTCACTTCCCGAGAAACATCTTCAACCTTGAGTTAAACAATAACACAAGATCGCCCACTTTGAACTCTTTGTTCCAAATGTATTTGTCATGAAGATATTTCATATTTTCTTTGTACAAGGAAGAACTTGCATAAGCATGGTATGGGAAGTCATCCAACTCATTCAAATGCGCAACCCTCAAGTTAGCGGCTACATCCCCATCAAGATTTAACTTCTTTAGAGCCCATATGGCTTTGTGCTCAAGTTCCACCGGAAGATGACAAGCTTTTCTGAATACCAACCGGTATGGCGACATTCCGATAGGTGTTTTGTAAGTCGTCCGATAAGGCCGTAATGCATCTTCAAGCTTCTTGGACCAATCCATCAGGTTAGCATTCACTGTTTTGTACAAAATACTCTTTATCTCCTGGTTGGAGACTTCCACTTGACCGCTAGCTTGTGGATGATAGGGAGTCGTGACTTTATGAATAACACCATACTTGCTAAGTAAAGTGTCGAAAGCCTTGTTGCAAAACTGTGACCCCCCATCGCTTATAGTAGCCCGCAGAGTACCAAACCTTGTGAAAATATTCTTCTTCAAGAACGCCACCACACTTTTCGCCTCATTGTTGGGTAGAGCAACGGCCTCAAACCATTTTGACACATAAACAACCTCAACCAAGATGTAGGTGTTTCAACAAGAACTCACAAAAGGACCCATGAATTCAATACTCCACATGTCAAAAATATCAATCTCCAAAATGGTGGTGAGAGGCATTTCATTTTTCTTTGAGATTCCACCGGCCCGTTGACATTCATCACATCTTTTCACTAGCTCACTAGCATCCTTATAAAGAGTGGGCCAATAAAAACCTCAACTTAGCACTTTGGATGTCGTTCTTACTCCACCATGGTGACCACTATATGGTGAAGAAAGACAAGCTCCAAGAATTTCACCTTGCTCGTCTTCTGGTACACATCGTCTAATTACCCCATCCGTACAAATCCAGAAAAGGTATGGTTCATCTCAATAATAATATTGACAATCCCGTTGGAGCTTCTTCCTTTGGTTTGAAGAGAACTCATTAGGGATGATTCCACACACAAGGAAATTTGCTAGATCCGCAAACCATGGCACCCATCATGCGGCCTTCCCTCCTCCTCCAAACGAAACAAGTGGTCTGCCACTTGGTTTTCACTCCTTTTTTTCTATCTTGGATGTCAATATCAAACTCTTATAACAAAATCACCCATCTCATCAACCGAGCTTTGGAATATTTCTTGCTCATAAGATAACAAAGTGTCGCATGATCCGTGTGGACAATGACCTTTGCACCCATCAAGTACAGGCGAAACTTCTCAATTGCAAACACAATGGCAAGGAGCTCTTTCTCCGTAACAGTGTAGTTAAATTGGACACTATTCATGGTCTTACTAGCATAGTAGACCGGGTGAAAAATCTTGTTGATGCATTGCCCCAAAATAGCCTCAACCGCTACGTCACTTGCATCACACATGAGTTCAAAAGGGACACTCTAATTTGGAGCGGTGATGATGGGAGTAGTTGTCAACTTGAACTTTAACAATTCAAAATCTCTCATGCAATCATCATCGAAGTTGAACTTAGCATCATTCTCAAGAATTTTTTATAACGGGTTCACCACCTTAGAGAAATCTTTGATGAAACGCCAGTAAAACCCTATGTGGCCTAAGAAACTCCGCACACCCTTCACCGAAGATGGAGGTGGAAGTTTAGAAATCACTTCTATCTTTACCTTATCAACTTCAATTTCATTCTTTGAGATTTTGTGGCCAAGGACAATGCCCTCCTCGACCATGAAATGACACTTCTCCCAATTGAGCAACAAATTTGTTTCTCTTGCCAACACTTTATCTAAATTTACAAGACAACCATCAAAAGAATCTCCAACCACCGAGAAGTCATCCATGAAAACTTCAAGGTAGTCCTCCACCATGTCCGTGAAGATAGCCATCATACATCTTTTAAAAGTCGTTGGTACATTGCACAAACCAAATAGCATCCACTTGAAGGCGAAAGTACCATAGGGACATGTAAGGGTTATTTTCTCTTGATCCTACGAAGCAATAAGAATTTGGTAGTATCCCGAATACCCATCAATAAAGCAATAGAAAGCACGACGGGCCAATCTATCAAGCATTTGTTCTAATAAAGAAAGTGGGAAATGATCCTTCCTTTTGACTTTGTTGAGCTTGCGATAGTCCATCACACTCTCCAACCGGTCACCGTTTTTATAGGAATCAACTCATTCTTGTTATTGGTGACCACCGTCATGCCCCATTTCTTTGGGACATATTGAATCGGAGAAGTCCATGAACTATCGGAGATGGGGTAGACAACCCCAGCATCCAACCACTTGATAATCTCCTTTTTGACCACTTCTTGTATAGCTTCATTGAGACTCCTTTGATGTTCAATAGATGGTTTGGAGCTTTCTTCCAAGTTGATCTTATGCATGCAAAATGCGGGGCTTGTTCCCCGGATATCCGCCAATGTCCACCCAATAGTCTTCTTCCTCTTTTGTAGCACCGCCAATGTAGAATCTACCTACACGTTAGTCAAACAAGAGAAAAGAATAACTGGTAAAGTAGAACAAGGGCCAAGAAATTCATGCCGAAGATGTGGAGGCAATGGATTCAACTCCAAGGTAGGAGGCTCTTAAATGGAAGGCTTTGTAGGAGAAGTTGTCATATTTTCAAGATCCAAAGATAGTTTCCGAGGTGCATAATTGTACGACCCCATCCCTTGCAAAGAGTTCACACATTCCGTGAAGCCATCCATCTCGTCATCATCAAAGTTGAGCAAGACGGCCTCCAACGTATCACCAACATTGATTGTGGCACTTGTATCATCAATAATAACATCGGTCACCAAGTCCACAAAAGAGCACACCTCATTGCTATTTGGTTGTCGCATGGATTTACACACATGGAAAACCACGTGTTCATCACCCACCCGGAAGGTGAGTTCTTCAGCATTAACATCACAAAGAGCTTTCCCGTATCAAGGAAAGGTATTCCAAGAATAATCGGTACCTCATAATCAACTTCACAATCTAGAATGATAAAATTCATTGGAAGAATGAATTTATCAACACGAACCAAGACATCCTCAATCACTCCCAAAGGTCTCTTCATAGTACGATCGACCATTTGCAATCTCATAGAGATGGGTCTTGGTTGCCCAATTCCCAAGGACTTGAAAACCGAATAGGGCATCAAATTGATACTTGCCTCAATATCACAAAGAGATTTAGCAAACTCGGTACTTCCAATTGTACAAGGAATCGTGAAAGCACTAGGATCCTCCAACTTAGGAGCCATTGAGTGCATAATTGCACTCACTTGATGAGTGACTTTGATAGTTTCAAAATTCATTGACCACTTCTTCGTCACGATATCCTTCATAAACTTTGCATAACCAGACATTCGTTTCAAAGCTTCAACTAATGGCACATTGATTGAGAGACTCTTCATCATTTGAATGAACTTTTTGAATTGATTCTCGCCATTTTGTTTGGCAAGTCTTTGAGGGTATGAAAGTTGGGGCTTAGGCAATGGTGCCTTAGCCTTTTGCATTACTGGCTCCAGTATGCCAATAATGTGATCCCTAGACAGGTTCACCTCCTCTTGAGTCTTTTTCACACTATCATCAATATCAATCCGGAATTCATCATTTGATTGCACCACATTGTCTAGGACCTGTTCTTCTTGTACCACTTGCACATCATCCACAAGTTGTTTTTGACTTGAGGTGGGTGCATTCTCACCTCTTCCACTTCTTGTAGTAATGGCCATGTCATGCCCCGTGTTGTTTTCACCCTTTGTGTTTACCACCGTGTCACTTGGTAGTGCCCCATTAGGATGAAAATTTAGAGCTTGAGAGATTTGTCCCATTTGAAATTCTAAGTTGCAGATCGATGTGTTGTGCGAGGCAAGTTGGGGATCTGAATCAGTATTCTTTTCCATAATTTCCTTGAACTTGTTATTAATATGCCCCATCTCATTGTTTGAAGAACTAGGACCATGGGAAGGATAAGAAGGTGGGTTGCTCGGTTGTTGATACATCGGGGGTCTTTGAAAATTCGACCCCCGATTGCCTTGATTATTATTCCATCTGCCTTGATTGTTACCCCCCTCCCCCCCCCAATTTACTTGATTATTGCCACTCCAATTTCCTTGATTATTATTGCTATGTCAATTCCCTTGATTGTTTCCACTACTTCAATTTTCTTGGTTGTTAGAATTCCAATTGCCTTGATTGTTTTGAGGTCGCCATTGTTGTTGGTTTGGGCCTTTAGGTTGTTTCGTTGCCCTTGAAAGTTGTTCACATATTGCACATCCTCTTCTTGTTCATTTTAAGAATCGTCTTGATCAAAACCACTATGCTCTTGCACACAATTATCCACTCGATATTGCACTTGTGGACCCTTGGTCCTCCTTTTGTTCACCATCATGTTCACTCCCTCCATGGCATTGACTTGCTTAGGATTTTGCACTTGTTGAAGTTGAGTATTTGCTAATTGATTCATGGTGGTAGTCAATTCGGCAATGGCTTGCCCATGGTCATGCTACTCATTGTGAAGGTGGATCACATTGGGATCACCTTGTGGAACATTAGCCCAAGATTGCCATGCCGATGATATTTTCTCCATTTCATCTAAAATCTCACACGCCTCTGCATAAGGCGTAGTCATGAAGTTCCACCGACAAGTTGATTCACTATACATTGGTTGGTTGTGTTGATCCCATGATAGAAAGTTTGTTGAATCATATTCTCTATCATATCATTGTTGGGACATTCCTTAACCATTGTTCTATAGCGTTCCCATATCTCGTGTAGTGGTTCATTTGGCTCTTGCTTGAATGCCAAAATCTCATCCTGAAGTGTAGCCATGTGCCTCGGAGAGAAGAACTTAGAAATAAACTTTTCTGCCAACTCATACCAAGTGTGAATGGAATGGTTTGGCAAACGTTCTAACCAATCTAAAGCTTTCTCCCATAGAGAGAAGGGAAAAATCCTCAGTCTCAATGCATCCTCGGAGGCATTTGTTTGTTTTCTCCCCCAACAAGTGTCCACAAACCCCTCCAAATATTTGTATGCATTTTGACTTGGATCACCGGTGAAGAAACCTCGTTGCTCTAGCAAAGTGAGCATCATATTGGTGATTTGAAAGTTGCCACCCCTAATACGGGGAGGGACTATTGCACTGCATATCCTTCATTGGGTAACACCCTGTGTGGAGCCGCTCGTGGTGGAGATGGGGGTAGAACGGGGGCATTGTCATGAGGCACTTGGCCTCTTCTATTGGTTTGAGGTTCAAGAGGAACCTCATTAACTTGCTCATCCTCGACGTCCACACCCCCCAAAGTAATATTTTTCGAGCTCATTGTTTGCCATGATTGTACATACGATTTCTCAAACAAGTTAGTAACATGGAAGGAAAAGAATATATTCCAAAAACACACCCAAATATATAGCTAATACCTTTTTTAACTCCCCTACAATGACGCCAAAAATTAATCAAGTCCAAAGCACACCTCAAAAGAGATATGAAACGGTCGTATGCAATAATAGAAACTCAACTAAGAGTCGAGGTCAAATCCACAGGGAGCTAAGATAGGAGTTAGGGGTATATATTTCAATTTAAGCAATTGGATTATCTAGATTGCACTTGCACAACAAGGATTTGTTTTCTTTTTCTAATGTTACTCTAATGATTGCAAAAATAAATAAAGAAGACTAGAGATAATTATTTTTAAGGTTTTTCCAAATGGATAAAAAGCCTAGGGTTGTGACCATGACCTAGGTGTTTGCCTAATGGGCTAAAAACTTTAATACTTATATTTTCGATTGGGGTGTGTTATAGCTATCAACTCTAAATTACCCACTCAATACCTCTCGGGTAGAGAGTAGTTTTACCCAATTTGGCTTTCTCAAGACCAAATGGGTATCACCCAAAACAGTTGATAAGAGATCAAGTCGGGTTACTATTATCTCTAGGTTGAACTCTTTAATTGGGTTAATCAATCTCTCGATTGATCCAATTCCTTGTTAGCCTAATTATCCTACACTAGGTCCCTCTTTCTCAAGTAGAAACTAAGTTAAATAGGCATGAATTAATGTTTGCAACCATTAATTCTATAATTAAAGGATGAACTAAGCTAAATAATCAACGTCCAATCATAAACAATCATTAAATTAGATATCCATAAGGTTTACACACTAGGGTTGGGTCACAACCCCAATAAAAGTCTAGCTACTCATAATGGAGTTTAAAGAAAATAAGGAAGAAAAATTAATTAAACTCATAATCGAAGCTTAAAATGATTAAATCTATTGTAAATACACCAAAGCAATGTAAAACTTTCTAAAGTAATAAAGAAAAACGGCTATAGCAACTTCAGAAGTTCAAACTTGACCTAATTTTGTGAAACTAGTCTATTTATACAAGGCTGAAAATCTCTGACGAAATTGCCCCTCGGGAGGTTTTGCGGCCGCACAATTCCATGTGCGGTCCCCAGATTTCTTCATCTGGCAGGAACTGGAGTTCTGCAGCCGCACTTTTCTGAACTGCGGCCGCGAGGCATTCTTCCGAGGCCTCACATTTCTGGACTGCGGCAGCAAAGCAACTCTTCTCCGGCCCGCACAATTAGGACTGCGGCCGCAAAGCACTCTTCTGCGGCCGCACAATTCTTGTGCGGTCCGCAATTCACAGAGGCTCCTAGACTTGGTCTTTTTGCATACTCTCTCATCTTCGACTCTTAGCCCAGACTCGCGGCAACATAATTCATGTGCGGTCCGCACTTTGCGCAAATGTCTGTTAAATTCATCCTCCTGGTTTGCGGCCGCAGATTTTCATCTGCGGCCGCAATTTTTCCTACGGACCACACATTTGTGCTTCTGCGCCCTTTATTGCCTTGTGTTTCGGATTACTCCTTTTTAAGTCGGATTTCATCTCGGGAGACCAATTTGCATAATTTCATTAGTTTCGGAAATACAATTCAATACTTTTAGAGTAAAACAAAAGGTAAAAGGCGCTAATAAGCCGCCAAAATCCTCACTTATCATCAATCCGAATCCGTAGATTTGAGTAGCCGCTAAAAATCGCCCTAGTTCGATGCACTAAAATTTCTGTTATTTTTCTCTTGTCTTTCTTTTAGATTTGGCATGTTTTAGATGAATCTATGTTTCAGTGTGTGCTTGCGAAAATGTCCGCTTTCGCTTTTATTTTTTCTTTTATGTTTTAGACAGCATGACTTTAAGTTTTCGACATGCTTTGTTAAACTGTTAACTCAAGTTTGTCATTCTGTGTTAATTGCTTTTTATTTAAAATCGTGTGTTAAGAAATTAATTTTATAAAAGAGATCATGTTCTACTTATAGCAGAAACCATGTGATAAGAATCTTTTTCCTTTGCTAGTTGAAGGTTGAACTTTAGCTATTATTTGTATGGTAGAAAACGTGTTTTCTTAGGACAAGTTATGAACTATGAGATAATGTATACGGAAAGTAAGATCCAGAATTTCTTTTAATTATTTTAAAGTCTCACAACCACAATTTTATCACCTCATTTATTAAGCATGGAAATTGTATAGCTAAAAATAATTTCTGTAGTAAAGAATGAAAGTAGGAATATATAGTTCGGAGTTTCTTTCAAATATATCCATTGCTTCCTATAATATCATGTGCAGTTAAGTGTTAGTTTAATATTACACTACTAAAAAACTGTCAGAAAGCGTTCACAAAAACCGACCGAAGTCGGTCGGAATCGAACAAAAATCGACCGATTTCAATTCATCGAAACAAGAATGGTCGCAATAGGGTAGCGACTGCAGTCGGTCGATATTCGTCAACGCACTTTGACCAAATTATTTGACAAAAATAATCATACCGACCGACTTCGGTCGGTAGTTTTAGTTTTAAAAATAATTTTAAATTATTTTCAAATTAGCGACCGACGTCGGTCGAAACTTTAATTATTAATTTTTTTAAAAAATTGTTCAATTCTGACCGAATTTGGTTGGAATGTTTAAAATATTTAAAATGTAAAATTAAAAATTTCGACCGCAGTCGGTCGGAATTGTTAAAATATTTAATATTTAAATTCAACAATTCCGACTGAGGTCGGTCGGTAACTTTGAATTTCTGGGAAATTCAAATGAACAGTTCCGACCGACTTCGGTCGGTAGGCGGCCGGTTTTCTAGGTATTGTTTTGGCAGAATACAACTGTTTTATAGTTGCACCACCTGCCAACAACCAATCACCTATAATGGCAGCATTACATTGCTGCCATTCAACCAATATCAACAACAATAACAACAATAATAACAACAATAACAACAACAATAACAAATATCAAAACTATATTATTAACAAAACATTATCTCCATCTCCACTAAATTATATTAACAAAACATAATACTCAACGACAAAACATTTCACACGTTAATAGTTCAAACATCATTCAATGAGTGATTTGTATTGCATCACCTCTATCTTCACTACTAGAAGCTTCATCGTCGGCATGATTCGAAGGATCACTATGAGAAGGACAAGCATCTAGGGAAGACTGTAAGGCCACATGAAATTTTAACTAAAAATCGGGGTTCCGTGATGCCGGGGTAGGCGTAAAGGTCCGCGATTCGGACTTTTTGGATTGAACAATACGCTGGGGAATTGAAAGAAAATATTTTGCAGGGTTGGGCATTTCTGTGACCCATTATGCAGCCGCATAATCACTCTGCGGACCACAGAATGGCCAAAAAGTGAAGCAACTACTTGGGCCATTTTGATGTCAATTTCGCGGCCAATTATGCGACGACATAACCATTTCGCGGGCCGCACTTTTGTCGCACAATCAACCTTGGAATTCTTGCGGAGGGAGGTTCTGCAATGCATTATGCGACCGCAGAACAGGTCTGCGGGCCGCATATCTACCGCAGACCTATGCAAATTTTTTCCAATTTTTGGCACCATATTGTGCGGCCATAATGCGGACCGCATATCCATTTTGCGGTCGCATATGAGACTGCATATCTTGTTCCGTAGATTCATTTTTGGATTTTTAAACCCGACCCTATTTCGTTAAAACATATGCCATAGTCCATTTTTGAATATATTTCTAATATTTTTAGAGTGAGAAAGAGTTCTTAGAGTGGGGAAGTAACCTTCAACCTAATATCCAAAAATTTTTGCTCAATCCTTGAAGATTATCAAGGAAAGTTATCATTCTAAAGGTAAGATTCTACACCCTAACCCTCAATTCCGAGTTTTTTCTAGAATTGGGTAATTAGTAAGATATGTTTTAGGCATGGGAGTTGTTATCTTGCATGCATGTGTTATCAAAGAATGTGGGAGGTTGTGAGCTAAAAATGGTAGATAATGGGTTGGGAAATATTGTAATCCTTCACAAAAGGGCCTTAAAAATATTAATGTGCACCTAGTGTTCGATAAAATACTCAAATGAGCTAGAACCATGATCATCTTCTTAATTTTAGTCCAACTTGTTATATTTCTAAAATAGATCGAAATGCTAAGAATTCTGGAATGTTTTAAAGTTTAAAGGAAGCTCAGTTGAGGTATGTTGGCTAAACCCCCTTCTTCTTAGAATCGAACCCCACGGTGTTCATGTAATTGGTGTAAGTCCCAAATTGATCATAATAGAATTGGCTATTCCGAATGTGCTTATGTTGAAGGATATATGCTCAATATGTATTGTAAATGCTTTATCATGTCATCTTATCATTTGAGGATGTGTTTAAAATATGGAATATGTGTTAACAATGTTAAGACTTCAAGTCAAGATCGAATAAATGATGTTATGCTAAATTGTATGAAAAGCCTATATGTACCTAAGATTCCCTAATTGTTCATATGTGTATTTAATGTCTTGAATGGAAAGCCTTATTGTTGTTGATGATGTTAATGATGTTTGAATGTGGAAAGGGGAAACTGGAATTATGAAAAACGGCCAAGTGCCGAGAATGAATTTATAATTGTGGCCACTTGTGCCAATGAATTGAAAAAAGGTGAAATATGTATGAAGTGAGATGATTGACTGAAAAAGGTAATGTCTCGGGTGAGACGGGCTAGCCGATTAGGCCATGATCGGACGCCATGCCGCACACATAGTGGTAATTGTGCTGGAAATTATAATGAAATTGTGGTTATGGTTGATGTCTCAAATGAGACGACCTAGCCGATAGGGTCGAGATCTGATTCTGTGTAAGAATACAGATGTATTGTGAATCATGGTATATCGGCTATAAAGATCACCCAACCTAATAACATGGAAATTGACTTGAGAACTTATGTGAGCCTCACTTGATGTTTTAGTATTGTTTGAAGCTCTTATTGAACTCATGACTATTTCCCCCTTGTATTATTATTCATTCTATTGATATGGTGTTTAGTTTTACATACTAGTACTATTCGACAGTACTAACATCCCTTTTGTCGGGGGTGCTACATCTTTAAATAGATGCAGGTGGTTTCATAGCAGGCAGTGTTGATCAGCGATAGTGGTACATCCTCTTCCCAATAGATTTGGTGAGCCCCACTTCATCTCGGGGTCATGTATTGTATCTTTTGTTCATATTATTATCACGTTTGAGGTATAGTCGGGGCCTTGTTGCCGTCACTATCATAACACTCTTTTGTATCTTTTAGAGGCTCCATAGACACTATGTAGGTTGTATATGGGTGCTAGAAAAGTCAAACAGATAATGTTGTGTGTTTGATCTCGTGTTCCACTCGAATCATAAGAATGTGTGTATCTTGAAACTTAAAAATGATGTAACCAATGAGACAATTTAGTATTGTATATATGATCGCCATACTGTCTAAATTAATGAAATCATATCTTCTCTTCATCATGGGTGAGTTGGGTAAAAAGTATCTAACAGGCTTGCTCGACCGAGTTCACTCGGTTGTGCGTCGGTCGCGCTCCGCGAGGTTGGGACGTGACAAACTTGGTATCAAAGCCTAAGGTTTTAAAGTGTCATAGGATGTCTAAGAGTCGTTTATAGTAGAGTCCTCTTTATCGGTGTGTTGTCGACCACATCTATAAGTTGGAGGCTACTTGGACATTTAGGAATAATACCCTTTTTTGATATTCTGGATCGTACGATGAAACTGATTGTGAAACTGTTCCTTCTCTAATTCGTGCATTACTTTAACTTTGAGTACATGGCACCTAAGAAGAAAGCAAGAACTGGTCAAAGAGCCAATGCCGCCTCAGAAGTGGCAGTTGATCCTTTATTTGGTGATGCGGGTGAATACTCGAGGGGTGAGGATAATCCCCTGATTGCTACACTGCCTGATTCCACTATACCTGACTAGGCCATACGAGTTCCTGCACCTACTGAGGGTGCGGTGGTTCTTCCAACTGATATTTCGGTTCTACCTCCAGCCCCATCTTCCGATTTTGGTATTTCCGACGGGGATCTTAGGGGATCTATCCAGATGTTGACACAAATAGTGGTTTTTCAAGCCCATAGATCAAATGTTGCACCCACTTCTTCTAGCCAACAAGGGGATTCTAGTAGTTCCAAGGTGAACAGGTTTCTTTTGTTGGATCCTCCGGTGTTCACGGGTGCTAATCCCGAGGAGGACCCATAGGACTTCATTGATGAGATGCATAAGACTCTCCGGGTTATGCGTGCTATTGAGACGGAGGGAGTGGAGTTGGCTGCCTACCACCTGAAAGGGGTGGCTTATTCTTAGTTTGAGCTATAGGAGGACTTTCGGGAGGAGGGGAGCGGGAGCCCTTCAGCGAGGTGGAGTGAGTTTGTTGACGCTTTCATAGACCATTTCTAGCCGGTCGAGACTAGGACAGCCCTTGTCGTAAAGTTTGAGAACCTTAAGCAAGGAAGTATGAGCGTGTGGGATTAACACATGGAGTTCGCGCGTCTGTCCAAATATTCCATTCTCATGTTGCCTGCTATGGAGGCTAGAGTGTGTCGGTTTGTACAGGGCCTTAGCCCGTTGGTTATCAATGAGGTCGCTACAACTGCCTTGAATTCATATATGAACTATGGGATGATGGTAACATTTGATCAAGCTACAGAGAACCGTAAGTTGAAGAACAGAATGGAGGGAGAGGGTACCAACAAGGCCCGGTCTGCGGGCAACTTTGAGGAGTCATTTGGTGGGGGAAGATCAGCTTTTAGGGGAGGGTTATCAGGGCCATCCTAGTCTTTTACTCAGTCTTCAGTCAGTGCACCGCCAGCAGGGCCCAGTCAGCAGCAGGGGGGTCTTTTCAGGCCCAATCAGGGCAGCATGGGACCCCACCAGCAAGGCCGATCAGGAGGGAGATTCCAGCAGCAGCGGAGGCTCCCATGCCCCAGGTGTGGGAAGATGGACTCGGGGATCTGCTACATGGACCTACCCATATGTTATGGGTGCAGATTGATGGGTCATATTCAGAAGAAGTATCGTTCATCTCGCCAGGGTGCGGGCAGGGGCACAACACATCCATCTAGTTCTACAGCTGCTACATCTTCAGCACCCCCTCCAGCTCGAGGTACTCCAGCACCAACATGGTGTGGTGCAGCTAGGGGTGGTGTGCATAGTTCAGGAGGACCCAACCGATTCTATGTTATGAGTGGTTGCCAGAGTGCAGAGGCTTCTCCAGATGTTGTCACAAGTATATTGACTGTCCAATCTCATGATGTATATTCTCTTATTGATCCCGGTTCCACCTTGTCCTATGTTACCCCTTATGTTGCTATGGAATTTGGGATAGAACCGGAATAGCTTCCTGAGTCGTTCTCTGTATCTACCTCGATTGGCGAGTCTATTATGGCCGCATGAGTTTATAGGGGTTGTGTTGTCACGGTGCGTGGTCGGTACCATGGCCGATCTCATTGAATTGGGGATGGTCTATTTTGATGTAATTATGGGAATGGATTGGCTTTATTCATGTTTTGCCAAGCACAATTGCCAAACTAAAACTGTGAGGTTTAAATTTCCAAATGAGTCAGTTGTTGAATGGAAGGGGGATAATGTGATGCCAAATGGTAGGTTTATTTCTTACCTTAAGACCACGAAGATGATTAACAAGGGGTGTATCTATAATTTGGTCCGGATTACGAATACCGATGCTGAGGCACCTACACTCGAGTCTGTGCCGGTGGTGAATGAATTTTCAGAGGTCTTTCCTGATGAGCTACCTGGGATTCCACCAGACAAGGAGATTGATTTTAGGATTGATGTTATGCCAGGCACGCAACCTATATCTATTTCGCCCTACAGGATGGCACCAGCAGAATTGAAGAAGCTGAAGGAACAATTGAAGGATTTCTTAGAGAAGGGTTTCATCCGATCGAGTGTGTCAACATGGGGCGCACTGATTCTCTTTGTGAGGAAGAAAAATGGATCACTAAGGATGTGTATTGACTTCCAGCAGCTCAACAATGTCACAATAAAAAATAAGTACCCATTAACAAGAATAAATGATTTGTTTGATCAGTTACAGGGTGCTAGATACTTCTCCAAAATCGATTTACGGTCCGGGTACAACCAATTGAAGATCAAGGAGCACGATATTCTAAAAATATCTTTCAGGACCCGGTATGGGCACTTTGAATTTCTGGTAATGTCTTTTGGGCTAACAAATGCCCCGACGGCTTTCATGGATCTTATGAATCGGGTTTTCAAGCCTTTTCTTGATTCCTTTGTCATAGTATTCATTGACGATATTCTTGTATATTCACGAGTTCAAGAGGACCATGCCGATCATCTCAGGGCAGTTTTGCAGACTCTTCATCAACACCAATTGTACGCGAAATTTCAAAATGTGAATTTTGGCTCGAATCTGTCACATTTTTGGGTCATGTTGTCTCCAGAGAAGGAATTAAGGTTGACCCTCAAAAGATTTCAGCGGTGAAGAATTGGCCTAGACCTACAACGCCAATCGAGATACGTAATTTTTTGGGCTTAGCAGGGGATTACAGAAAGCTTGTGGAAGGGTTTTCTACTCTTGCCTCTCCGTTTACTAAATTGGCGCGAAAGGCAATTAAGTTCCAATGGTCAGATGCTTGTGAAAAGAGCTTCCAGGAGTTGAAACTGAGATTGACTACAGCACCAGTGTTGACTCTACCAGATCGTACAAATGGGTTCATAGTATATTGTGATACTTCGAGAATCGGGCTTGGGTGTGTATTAATGCAACACGGCAAGGTTATAGCTTATGCTTCTAGGAAACTCAAGAATCATGAAAAGAACTATCCAACACATGACTTAGAACTTGCGGTTGTGGTTTTTGCATTGAAGATTTGGCGTCATTATTTGTATGGGGTCCATGTGGATGTATTCACGGACCACAAGAGCCTTCAATATATTTTCAAATAAAAGGAGCTGAATGTGAGGCAGAGAAAATGGCTTGAGTTACTCAAAGATTATGACATCGATATTCTATATCACCCGGGAAAATCCAATGTGGTGGCGGCTGCTCTTAGCCGGAAAATCTATGGGTAGTTTAGCTCACTTGGAGGCATGTCGAAGGCCATTGGCCAAGGAAGTTCACCGATTGGCTAGTTTGAGAGTTCATTTTACGGACTCTAGTGAAGGAAGGGTAATTGTGTAAAATAAGGCTGAATCATTGCTTGTTGTGGAAGTCAAAGAGAAGGCTTACGACAAACCATTTTTGGTGCAATTGGAGGAGGGGATTCATAAGCATAAGACTATAAATATTTCTCTCGGCTTAGATGATGGTACGCTAAGTTACCAAGGGAGTTATGTGTTTCGAATATGGATGGTCTCCGAGAAAGAATCATGATCGAGGCTCACACTTCTAGGTATTCCGTTCACCCAGGTTCTACAAAAATATATCATGATCTTGAAGTCTATTGGTGGAATGATATGAAGAGAAAGGCGGCAGACTTTGTGGTAAGGTGTCCGAATTGTCAGCAAGTAAAGTCCAAATACCAACAGCCTAGTGGGTATGCACAGAACATAGAAATTCCAATGTGGAAGTGGGAAATGATTAATATGGATTTTGTAGTAGGATTACCACGTACTCCGTGCAAGTTTGACTCAATTTGGATGATTGTGGATCGACTCACGAAATCAGCACACTTCTTGCCAGTTAAATCTATCGACATAGCAGAACAATATGCTCCGTTGTATATCAAGTAAATAGTCATGCTGCATGACACTCCGGTTTCTATCATTTCCGATCGAGGGGCTCAGTTCACGACAAATTTTTGGAAGAAATTTCAACAAGGTTTGGGTACTCAGGTGAATTTTAGTACAACATTCCATCCACAGACCGACGGGCAGGCAGAGCGAACTATTCAGACACTTGAGGACATATTACGTGCTTGTGTTCATGACTTCAAGGGTAGATGGGATGACTATTTGCCACTCATAGAGTTTGATTATAACAACAACTTTCATGTTAGTATTCAAATGGCACCATTTAAGGTATTATATTGTAGGAGATGTAGATCTCCCATTGGGTGGTTCGAAATTGGGGAAGCTGAGTTTATAGGACCAGACCTCGTGCATCAGGCTATGGAAAAAGTTAAAATCATCAAGGAGCGGTTGAAGACTACTCAGAGTCGTCAGACGTCCTTTTCAGATATTCGTCGTAGGGATTTAGAGTACAAAGAAGATGATTAGGTATTCTTGAAGATTTCCCCATAAAGGGTATAATGTGGTTTGGAAGGAAAGGAAAATTGAGTTTGAGGTATGTCGGGCCGTACAAAATCATTCAAAGGATTAGTCAGGTGGCGTACAAGCTTGAGCTACCACCTGAGATGTCATTAGTTCACCCGATGTTCTATGTGTCTATGTTGAAGAAGGTAGTTGGAGATCTGTCAGCTATTGTGCCGGTTAAGACCATTGAGATTAATGAAGAACTGTCATATGAAGAAATTCCAGTTGCCATTCTTGATAGGCAAGTCCGAAAGTTGAGAAATAAAGAAATTACCTCTGTGAAGGTGTTATGGCGAAATCAGGAGGTTGAAGAGCTTACTTGTGAGGTCGAGGAAGAGATAAAAAAGAAGTATCCTTACTTGTTTGTATAAGCTATGTAACCTTTTTATAAAACTGCCGCCAATGAATTTTTTTTGTATCACTTGTTAAGTTAATGTAAAGGTACTTATTTATAAATATATTGTATGTGAGGCCACAGTTGGTGTTGTTATGAGTTATGTTACGTCATTGGTTTATGTATATGTTTTAAGGATATGTTTCTGGGGCTCTCTGACAGGTGGATAGACCTAGTTACAGGGGAAACTTTGGCAAAAGTTTTGAAAATTTAGGGAGTTAGTCAAATTTGGGGTTGCTGGTGTGTGGTATGAAAACTGAGTTGCATAAGATGCTAATAGTGAACCTTGACCTTCATTCGAGAACGAATGATTTTAAGTAGGGGAGGATGTAAGGCCCCGTGAAATTTTTCCTAAAAATCGGGGTTCAGTGAAGTCGGGGTAGGCGTAAAGGTTAATAATAGTAGACTGCGGCCGCGAGGCATTCTTCTGCAGCCGTACATTTCTAGACTGCGACCGCAAGGCAACTCTTCTGTGGTCCGCACAATTAGGACTACAACCACAAGGCACTCTTTTGCGGCCGCATAATTCTTGTGTGGTCCGCAATTTACAGAGGCTGCTAGACTTTGTCTTTTTGCATACTCTCTCATCTTCAACTCTTAGCCTAGCTTCGCGACAGCACAATTCTCTGCGGTCCGCACTTTGCGCAAATGTCTGTTAAATTCTTCCTCCTGGTTTGCGGCCGCAGATGAAATTCTGTGGTCCTCAATTTTTTCTGCGGGCCACACATTTTTGCTTTTGCGCCCTTTATTGCCTTATGTTTCGGATTACTCATTTTTTAATCGGATTTCATCTCGGGAGACCAACTTCCAGTATTCCTGCAATTTTGCAAAATTGTATTAGTTTTGGGAACACAAGTCAATGCTTTTAGACTAAAACAAAAGATAAAAGGCGCTAATAAGCCGTCAAAAATCCCACTTATCATCAATCCGAATCCGGAGATTTGAGTAACCGCTAAAAATCGCCCTAATTCGCTGCACTAAAAGTTCGGTTATTTTTCTCCTGTCTTTCTTTTAGATTTGACATGTTTCAGATGAATCTATGTTTCAGTGTGTGCTTGTGAAAATGTCCGCTTTCGCTTTTATTTTTTCTTTATGCTTTAGACAGCATGACTTTAAGTTTTCAACATGCTTTGTTAAACTGTTAACTCAAGTTTGTCATTCTGTGTTAATTGCTTTTTATTTAAAAATCGTGTGTTAAGAAATTAATTTTATAAAAGAGATCATGTTCTAGTTATAGCAGAAACCATGTGATAAGAATCTTTTTCCTTTGCTAGTTGAAGGTTGAACTTTAGCTATTATTTGTGTTGTAGAAAACGTGTTTTCTTAGGACTAGTTATGAACTATGAGAAAATGTATACGCAAAGTAAGATCCAGAATTTCTTTTAATTATTTTAAAGTCTCACAACCACAATTTTATCACCTCATTTATTAAGCATGAAAATTGTATAGCTAAAAATAATTTATGTAGTAAAGAATGAAAGTAGGAATATATAGTTCAGAGTTTCTTTCAGAGATATCCATTACTTCCTATAATATCATGTGCAGTTAAGTGTTAGTTTAATAATACACTACAAAACAAACTGTCAAAAAGCATCCACAAAAATCGATCGAAGTAGGTCAGAATTGAACAAAAATCGACCGATTTTAATTCATCGAAAAAAGAATAATCGCAATAGGGTAGCGACCGCAGTCGGTCGATATTACTGACCGATTTCGGTCGGTATTCGTCAACGCATTTTGACCAAATTATCTCACAAAAATAACCATACCGACCGACTTCGGTCGGTAGTTTTGAAAATAATTTTAAATTATTTTTAAATTAGCGACCGACGTCGGTCGGAACTTTAATTTTTTTTTTTTAAATTGTTCAATTCCGACCGAATTTGGTCGGAATGTTTAAAATATTTAAAATGTAAAATTAAAAATTCTGACCTCAGTTGGTCGGAATTGATAAAATATTTAATATTTAAATTCAACAATTCCAACCGAAGTCGGTCGGAAACTTTGAATTTCTGGAAAATTCAAATGAATAGTTCCGACCGACTTCGGTCGGTAGGCGATCGGTTTTCTAGGTATTGTTTTGGCAGAATACATCTATTCTATAGTTGCACCACCTGCCAACAACCAATCACCTATAATGGCAGCATTACATTGCTGTCATTTAACCAATATCAACAACAATAACAATAATAATAACAACAATAACAACTGTCAAAACTATATTATTAACAAAACATCATCTCCATCTCCACTAAACTATATTAACAAAACATAATACCCAACAACAAAACGTTTCACAAGTTAAATGTTCAAACATCATTCAATGAGTGTTTTATATTGCATCACCTCCATCTTCACTACTAGAAGCTTCATCGTCGACATGGTTCGAATGATCACGACGAGAAGGACTAGCATCTAGGGAAGGCTGTAAGGCCCCGTAAAAGTTTTACTAAAAATTGGGGTTTCGTGATGCCGGGGTAGGCGCAGAGGTTCGCAGTTCGAACTTTTTGGATTGAACAGTGCGCTGGGGAGTTGAAGGAAAATATTTTGCAGGGTTGGGCATTTCTGCGTCCCATTATGCAGCCGCATAATCATTCCGCGGGCCGCAGAGTGAAGCAACTACTTGGGCCATTTTGATGTCAATTTCGCGGCCAATTATGCAACCGCATAACCATTTTGCGGGCCGCATTTTTGTCGCACAATCAGCCTTAGAATATTTTTGGAGGGAGGTTATGCGGTGCATTATATGACCGCAGAAGAGGTTTGCGGGCCGCATAACTACTGCAGACCCACACACATTTTTTCTAATTTTTGGCACCAAATTGTGCGTCCAATATGCGGACCGCATATCCATTTGGCCGTCACATATGCGACCGCATATCCTGTTCCGAAACTTCATTTTTGGGTTTTTAAACCCGACCCTATTTCATTAAAACATATGCCATAGTCTATTTTTCAGCATATTTTTGATATTTTTAGAGTGAGAAAGAGTTCTTAGAATGGGGAAGTAACCTTCAACCTAATATCCAATAATTCTTGCTCAATCCTTGAAGATTATCAAGGAATGTCTTCATTCTAAAGGTAAGATTCTACACCCTAACCCTCAATTTTGAATTTTATCTAGAATTGGGTAATTAGTAAGATAAGTTTTAGGCATGGGAGTTGTTATCTTGCATGCATGTGTTATCAAAGAATGTGGGGAGGTTGTGAGCTAATAATGGTAGAAAATGGGTTGGGGAATGTTGGAATCTTACACAAAAAGGCCTTAAAAACATTAATGCACACCTAATATTCGATAAAATGCTCAAATAAGCTAGAACCATGATCATCTTCCTAATTTTGGTCCAACTTGTTATATTTCTAAAATAGATCGAAGTGCTAAGAATTTTGGAACATTTTAAAGTTTAAAGGAATCTCAATTGAGGTATGTTGGCTAAACCCCCTTCTTCTTACAATCGAACCCCACGGTGTTCATGTAATTGGTGTGAGTCCCAAATTGATCATAATAGAATTGGCTATTTCGAATGTTCTTATGTTGAAGGATATATGCTCAATATGTATTGTAAATGCTTCATCATGTTATCTTATCATTTGAGGATGTGTTCAAAATATGAAATATGCGTTAACAATGTTAAGACTTCAAGTCAAGATCGAATAAAGGATGTTATGCCAAATTGTATGAAAAGCCTCTATGTACCTAAGATTCCCTAATTGTTCATATGTGTATTTAATGTCTTGAATGGAAAGCCTTATTATTGTTGATGATGTTAATGATGTTTGAATGTGGAAAGGGGAAACTGGAATTATGAAATACGGCCAAGTGACGAGAATGACTTTATAATTGTGGCCACTTGTGCCAATGATTTGAAAAGAGGTGAAAGAGATATGAAGTGAGATGATTGACAAAAAAAGGTAATGTCTCGGGTGAGACGGGCTAGCCGATCGGGCCGCGATCGGACACCAAGTCGCACACATGGTGGTAACTGTACTAGAAATTATAATGAAATTGTGGTTATGGTTGATGTCTCAAATGAGACGACCTAGCCGATCGGGTCGAGATCGGATTCTGTGTAAGAATACAGATGTATTGTGAATTATGGTATATCGGCTATAAAGATCACCCAACCTAATAACATGAAAATTGACTTGAGAACTTATGTGAGCCTTACTTGATGTTTTAGTATTGTTTGAAGCTCTTATTGAACTCATGACTGTTTCCCCCTAGTATTATTATTTATTCTATTGAGATGGTGTTTAGTTTTACATACTAGTACTATTCGACAGTACTAACGTCCCTTTTGCCGGGAGCGCTGCATCTTTAAATAGATGCAGGTGGTTTCATAGCAGGAAATGTTGATCAGTGATAGTAGTACATCCTCTTCCCAACAAACTTGGTGAGCCCCACTTCATCCCGGGGTCATGTATTGTATCTTTTGTTCATATTTTATCATATTTTGAGGTATAGCCGAGGCCTTGTTGCCGACACTATCATAACACTCTTTTGTATCTTTTAGAGGCTCCGTAGACACTATATGGGTTGTACATGGGTTCTAGAAAAGTCAAACAGATTATGTTATATTTTGATCTCTTGTTCCACTCGAATCATAAGAATGTGTGTATCTTGAAACTTAAAAATGATGTAACCAATGAGACGATTTAGTATTGTATATATGATCTTTCTACTGTCTAAATTAATAAGATCATGTCTTCTCTTGATCATGGGTGAGTTGGATAGAAAGTATCTAACATGCTTGCTCGGCCGGATTCACTCGGTTGAGCGCCGGTCGCGCTCCCCGAGGTTGCGACGTGGCAAAGGCTCACGAGACCGAGAAATGGGGAAAGCACCTCTAGCAAGAAGATTGTTCAGCTAACCTTGAAGGGGATTGAATTGTTGGTCCTTCTTTTCTAGATGAACTTGAAGGGTATCAAATTGTTTATTTCTCTTTTGTTCTCTAGCCTTTGTCTCTTCAAGCTCTGTTGTTAGCTTTGCGATCTTCTTCTCCATAGACGAGATAGCCGACCAATCAATTGCCTCGCCTTGGGCGGAAGTCCATATTCCTTGCATTCCAGCCCTGTAGCGCCGAAATGATCCCTCTGGAAAGCCGTATGCTATCCCCTTTTTAGGACCACCGATAACATCCAACCATATCTTCTGCGCTTATTCGTCGGAAACGGGTGGTCGCTCACCTTGCTCATTCGGTGGCAAGCTCGATTGTACTTCTCCACATTAATCTTGTAGCAACTCTTTATTTAGAAGATAGAAAATTATTAACTATATAATATTGTAAACATTAATTTCAAGTTATAGTAGTTACTAAACTTACATATATAGTCTCCGCCCGGTCTCTAGTTGAATATGTCGGTGCCTTCTTCTTCCAGATGTGAGTCTCCATAAAAAATTCATCATGAGTCATCTTCCACCCATATATTTTTCCTACAAATATAATAAAACATGTTAACTAAATTAAAATATATAAATATAGTTTGATATTTATAGAATTAAATGTTTTAAGGAATTACCAGTAGTCTGCTCGCAATCCTCATGCTCCTTGCACCCACATAGTGCAAGGAGCCACCCTTCTCAGATACTCGAGCCTTCTTTCCTTATTCACTCTTCTTCTCAAACTTCTCAGTGGTCCACTGCCTCAGAAGATCCTCCCATATGTTCGGTAGAACCCATGAAGGCTTCTTGGCCTTCTTCTGAGCAGAATAGAAGGAATCAGATAGTCTCGTATTTGAACTCAAAATTTGCAAGAATGACACTGTTATGCCGGTCCTCCCAAGCACACTTAGTCTACAAATGAAGTGTGTAACGTTAGATGAAAATATTAATAATATAATACTTAAATATATAAGAATTGTATTAAAACCTTAAATTGGTTGAAAATTTGCTCCACGAGCTTCGGTGGAGAGTCACTCCAAGTCGCATAGGCTGCATCATACAACCGGCCAAGAGCTTCAGTGATTATCTTTGTAGTCTGCTGATTAGGTATGAACTTGCAACATAGCAATTACATTAGATAAACAAGAGTAGCTATTATAATTCAGCAAAAACAAAGAAGTAATAAATAAATCTTACCCATTGCCCTCGGGCTTGATGATCATCCTATGATAACGATCATAACGCATTTCCTCTGGATCATCTTCCTCCGATTAATCGGAAGCGTGCGCATAAGGGGAGGCATCAGGCTCAGCACTACAATCCCGAAGGCGAAGTCTAGAAATGCTAGGAGACGAACTCCATGGAGAGAGAGACAGGGTCGCTGATGAAGATGGTTGTGATCCACACCCCTGCTGTGATCCGGCTGGCTGAAATCTAGATGGATGAGATCCAGCTGGTGATGAAGCAAATGGAGCAAATGACGGGCGTATCACCACATGGCCCTGTGATTGATGACTCGATGGACCAATGAAACTATATGCAGGATCATGTGGAGGAAGCTGGGTATATCCCTGTGGTGGAGAATGGTAAGAATACTACTGGGAGGGCGAATGGTAGATAGTCTGATGAGTAGATGGATGTGGTGGAAAAGATGTGTTCCTAGAAGATTGTTTTCGGCCATCAGCAGCGGAGTGATGCAAGTGTGGAGTGGAAGTAAGCAAGGGTGTAGCACCGTCATCATGATCAATAGGCCTCTTATCCTTCCTAAACCTACCTCGACCCCTACTGATCATCTGCATAAATTAAAGAAAATGTTAGAATTGAGAATATAAATCTATATAAGTTGAGAGCACTTGAAAAAACTAGCATGCTATTCGTCTTCGAAGTATCCTTCCTCGTCCGAAAATTCTTCCTCTTTACTTATTTCATTTTCATTAGATGATTCTTCATCCTCATTTTCTGTGATTGTTATTTCCTCTATAGCAACTTCTTCTAATATGCGTTGAGGATGCTCCAAGTTATTTTCTAACTGATCATCCACTATTTGGTTAACACTTGAAGTATCGTTTTGGTAAGTAACATCTAGCACATTCTCAACTTCCACCCTATCAACATGCTTAGTTTTGATTACAACCAACCAATCAGCCTTATCCCTCCGCAGTGGATATGGAACATAATACACTTGCCTAAATTTTTCTGCAATTATAAAAGGATCATAGCGATCACACTCCCTCTTTTTATTAACCTCAATTATGTTGTACTGTGAGTGTACATTTGTACCTCTTCTAGGTGTTGGGTCAAACCACTTGCATTGAAAAAGTATGATCTTTTTATTTGGTCAACCTGAATATGATAATTCTAGAATCTCTTTGACTACACTATAATAATTATTTTTCCCATCCTGGTTGCCTTCACCACCTTTGACACACACCCCACTGTTATTGCTTTTTTTAATACTTGGAGCATTCCTCAGTGTGAAATTTGTAACCATTCACAAAATACTTAGACATAGTTGTAATCGTAGGTACAGGTCCCCAAGATATATCTTTCAAAAATTGATTAACACTATTGTTTGGATTATTGACCTACATGTAGTGTTAAATAAATCACAAGTGAGCAAGTATATTCACAAGTGACCAAGTATGTATATTCACATGTGAGAAAGTATGTAAGATGCACTTACACACTCTTTAAACCATGCCTCAAATGTAGAATATACAACATCATGGCCAAATTGACTCACGAAGTCACTGAGCGACACATTAAAAAATTTGTTAGTCCCATCAACCAAATTAAATAGTAGTGCGTGCAAATTAATCTTACGTCAACACTTACTTAAGAAAGGGTTGAACTTTCGGACAATTTAGCAACACATGATTTGAAGTTGATTTGTACTCCATACTACTTAGGTCCATTTTTGTTCGATCTTTAGAACCTCAGCCTGATTGATTGAATATGGACATTGGTGGATATAATGGATCAATATCAATCACGACATTGTGCCAATTGTGCTTATTTCTAGCACATGGCACATTACTGTCGAAGTAGGAAGAACAAAAATGGGCAGTTTCCTTTGCAAGATAGGCTTCGCATATGGATCTTTCAATCATATTTGTCTGTTTAACAAATCGTTTACACTTGCCGATAGTCCTACACATTGTCACATATTAAATTATTATGTTAAAGAAAATTACAGGAATAAATCAAAGTTTGATCATTACCTCTCGAATGGATACATCCACCTGCATTAAACCGGCCCTCCAAGTCGCGCCTCGTGTACAAGGTGAATTGGAAGGTGTTCCATCACATCAAAGAAACCATATGGAAGAATCCTTTCCAGCTTATTACTGATTACAGGAATGTTCTGATTCATTTGAAATAGGTTTCTTCCCTTAATATGGTAGAACATAAGTCTTTGAAGAGCAAACTTATCTCTGTGATGGGTTTTCAGATATTTTCAGGAACACCACAAAATGCAATAGGGATTAAGGTTTCCATGAAGATATGACAGTCATGACTTTTCATATGAGTGAGCTTTCCTTCAACAATATCGGTACATTTTCCCAGGTTTGAAGCATAGCCCTCGGGCATCTTTAGGTTTGAAACCCACTCACAAATATGTCGTCTTTGTTCTAAAGTGAATGTGTAGCTGGCCTTGGGCTTGAACAACTTACCATTATTCATAGACTGCAAATGTAATTCAGGCCGCCTACAATATTGTTGTAAGTCCAGTCAAGCCTTCGGGTTATCTTTTGTCTTATTCTTATCATCCATCACTATGTTGAATAAATTGTCAAAATAGTTTTTCTCAATATGCATGACATCAAGATTGTGTCGGAGAAGATTATCCTTCCAATATGGAAACTCCCAAAATATGCTCTATTTTGTCCAGTTATGAGTAACACCATATCCAGGAAATCTAGAAGGTGGGGCCTCGGTAACTTTAGTGAAGTTCTGAACCCTCTCCCACATTCCCCACCGGACAAAATTGGAGGTGGCAAATCACGTTCAACTGTATTATTTTTGAATGCGTTCTTCATCCTTCTGAACTCATGATCAAATGGCAAGAACTGATGATGACAATCAAACCATGTCTGCTTTCGACCATGTCTTAAAGTGAACGCTTTACCATTTTCCATGCAGTAAGGACATGCTAACTTTTCAGCAGTCATCCACCCAGACAACATTCTATACGTAGGAAAATCATTAATGGTCCATATTAAGTTAGCACGCAAGTTAAAATTTTGCTTAGCTGATATGTCATATGTCTCAACTCCATCATACCATAACTGTTTTAGCTCATCAATCAGAGGTTGCAAATATACATCAATCAAACTCTTTGGATTGCGAGGACCGGGAATAACACAATTTAAGAAAATATATGGACTAGTCATACACATTTCAGGCGGAAGATTATACGGCATAATAAAGACTGGCCAACATGAATATGGTGTTGCATAAACATAAAATGGCGTGAAACCATCAGCACACAAACCCAACCGAACATTCCTCGGTTCACTAGCATAATCCGGATACGTCCTATCAAAATCCTTCCAAGCTTTCCCATATGAAGGATGACACATAACACCAGGCAGCCTTCTATTTTCATAGTGTCATCTCATATGAGGAGCGGAACTCATCGATGCGTACAACCTCTTTAATCTAGGAATAAGAGGTAAGTAATGCATCGACTTCACAGTAACCTTCTTCCCACTGGAAACCCGCTTAAAACGAGTTTTTTTCACAAAATTTACAACTTTCTAAATCTGCATCACCCTTATAATACAACATGCAACCATCCTCACAACAATCGATTCTCATAGACGAGAGTCCTAACTTAGAAACCAATCTTTTAGCCTTATAGAAATCTTCAGGTATGTTGAAAGTTGGGTCAACTAGTTCATTATAAGGCCAATGAAAGAATCCATTCCCACTTGAGAAATATTGGTATATGATTTGATACTTAATAGTCTAACCGCAACAGACAATTGAGAGTGCATACTCCCTTCACTTAATGGACGACTCGTGGCCTCTAATTGTTCATAAAAATTATTTTGCCTCTTCGTTAGGAGCTTGTTCAACACTTTTACAGGATTCAAACTAGAAGTGCATCCCAAAAGCATCCGCAACCATTTCATGGTATCTAGAATGTTGAACGTTATTCCCCACCGACCTACCACTTTCACCAACAACTATGCTATGAAATACACCATCACTACCATCAACCTCTCCATGACTAGTCCACACAAAATAATTATCCATAAACCCTATTTTATAAAGATGAGTCTTAACATCCTCCGAACCAAAATAAATGCAAACACTTGCACTTCACACAAGGACACCTAATCATCCCTTCGATTTGAAATGGTTCAAGTGACATTGCATGCCTAATAAATTCATTAACTCCTTCTATAAATTCCTCCCTAAAAATCGACGATTAGGATAATTCCTATTGCACATCCAACTACGATATTTCATCTACACAGAGAACAAATAAATTGAATGTTATATTAATTTGAAAGTTCATATATATCTATAAATGAATTCAATTAGCTTAGATTGTATCATTACACTTAGTATTAGATTGAGAACTAACTTAATATATCCTTGTAATTTATTTTAAGTTTGATATAATTTATTTAAAAGTCCATATAATAAGATTGATATATCCTTGCAATTTATTGTTCAAACTCTATCATTAATCATATAATTAGACTCGCTAGACAATGAATTAGTTAAGCCATTCAATTATACTAATTCGATTAGACTAACTCAATTAGATTAATTGATATTATAGCTAATAATTTATATATTAAATAATTTAAATGCATTAATTTGAGTTCTATTAAGAACTATAAGTTCATAACCTAAGGTAGTGCGTTATTTAATCCTTAAGTCCATAATTTATACCTTAAATTAATTTATACATTAAATAATTTAAATGCATTAATTTGAATTCTATTAAGAATCATAAGTTCATAATTTAAAGTAGTTCGTAATTTATACCTTAATTCTAAATCTAAAGTAGTTCAAACCAAAAACCCTAAAAAATTATAATTTTAGGTAGTTCAATTCTAAATCTAAATCTAATGTAGTTCAAAACCCCTATTTAGTGACAAAAATCCTAAATAGACAAAACCCTAAATAATTGTATAAAATTATATTTCAAAAACTAAAAATTAAAAAGCTAATAAGGTAGATTACTAACCTTGAACAACAATGGCAGTGGTGGTGCCACCGAGGAGGCAAAATGGTGGTGGTGGTGGCAGAGCAGCAGTGGTGGTGGTGGAGTCGCGGAACAGTGGTGGCGGCGGCTGGGGGCTTAGGCGTGAGAGAGAAGAGGTGGGGCTTCATTGTTTGGGGGTGGGTGGCTTGATTTTGGGTGGGCTTATGCCAAAAATCCCTAGGGAAGGGAGATAAAAGAGAGAGAGAGAGAGAGAGAGAGAGTGAAAAGATGAAAAGGGGGAAGAAAACCGTCTGGTCTGGTCTAATTAATAGATTTCCGACCATAATTCGACCGATTTCGGTCGGTATTATTAAAATAATGTTTGACCGTTTGACCTCACAAATACAGACCGAATTCGGTCGATATTTCAATTTTCTTTAAAAAAAATATTAATTTAATGAACATACCGACAAAAGTTGGTCGGTTTTAGTCAAGTTATATAAATAGTTTTTAAATAAATAATATTTAATACTTAATCGATATGTGTGTGTATTTAAATTACTTTTATATAGACACTATACATATATGTATATAATATTTAATTGATTTAACATCCTATATTATAGTATTTAATATTTAATTAATTTTGTATTTATACATACACACACACACATCACCTTATTAGTAATTAATTGAAAATTCAATTATATTCGATTAAAACTTACTATAACACATTTAAAAATAAAGTGTATAGTTCTATAAGATGTAGTGCTATATTAATATTTAATTTTTAGCAACAACATATGAATATATCATATATTAATATAGCATATGTTAATATAGCATTAATATGTATACATATGTTGTTGTTGCTACAGCTTAAGTATTAAGTTATAACAACAACAACATATTAATACAATATATATATATACTAGTTTTTCGCACGCGTGTTGCACGTGTATGTCGTGTCTTATAGTGTACGATTTTGTATTGGCAAAATAGTTATGCGTGAAAAAATAAAGTATAGAATATGTGGTTGATTAACGTGGATTGTCATATGGTGACTTGTTTGTCGAGATCAAGATGATTGGTTATTGTCTAAACTTACAAAGATAAATAATCAAAGTTTTATTAGATACATGTGATTTATTTTTTTTATTTTGATTTTTATGAGGTACGAACGTACAAGAAAATGCTTCTCACCTAATACTTCCTTATAGACGACATTTCTAGTGTATGTTCTTTTTATAAATTTAAGTTACTCTATAGTAACCAAGACATAGAGTAAAAATTATTTATGTTCACACCTCGATTGCCTTTTGTTTAATCGAGCAATATTTTGCTTCAAATAAATTATTAAATTCAATAGTTAATACTCAGGACAGGGACTCTGAGAAGAAGCACTTGCACCGGAAGCAGACCCGATGACACTCGTTTGGGTGAAAGCCTCCTGCAGCAACCTCGCCACATCAGCAGGATCAGCCAAAACGTCCTCCTTGGGGACGGTAACAGAGCCCTGCGGAAGACCTGAATTTAACAGGAAAGAAAATTTAACCAATTTTTCTATACGAAAAGAAAAAACAAGATAAGTTCAACCTACTATGATTTTTTATCTTCCACCCATATTTAAGGGTCAGTTCTTTCCACTTGCGGGTCTCAAGCATAGTGACATCCAAATTCTTCTGGACCCACTGGTCCAAGCTTTCAACCCTTGGTGGTGTCCACCGAATTTCTAAAATAGTGAAATAAGAAGGATTAGTAATAGCATGGGACGATCTTTAACTAGAAGAGAAGATAGTACGGTTTCATGATTCAGGAAAGGATGGATTTGTTGCCGGGATGATGTCCCGGGTGGCAATTGCAATGAACCGTTCCATCCATCCATGGTCGTTTTCATCGTCCATGCTGCTGAGTAAAGCATGGTGAACACGTTTTCTAAAGTTTATCATTCCCCCACGAAAAATCTTGGGGGAATAATGGTTCATCAGTCTAGCTAGGGATAGCTCTTCCCCTATCTTCTGACATAGATGCTGAAGACATGCGACCGTTCGCCACACAGAAGGGATCACCTGTGCCAAGCAGACTTAGTAATGGAAGCAAAACTCCAAGATAACGGAGTCAAGTTCCCCGATCAATGAGAACGGGCCCGAAGTGAAGGGGTACGTATAAACATACGTAAAAATCCTTCTTGGAGAAAGTTACCCGCTTCGCTAGGTCAGGAGCGATGATGTTCAAATCTTGTCAACCACGGTCTTCCTTCACAGCAGGGATTCTAGAAGGACGGATAAAAGAACGATATATACCAACACCCATGTGCGGGGGTTAGCAGAAGGGTACTTCTCTTCGAAATCTTTAGTTGTAGTAAGCCTTCTGGGGATAATGATGATCACCGTAGGAAGAGCAACATCATCAGTGTTTTCTTTGTTCTTTGAAGCACTGGAATTTCTTGAAGAGGAGGCCATTGTTATCAGAAAGAAGTAAGGGTTTTTTCTCTGAAGAAGAAGATTAAAGGAAGTTGAAAACAAGTGTGAGTTGAGTAAAGAGAGTTTAAAAAGTTATGAAGTGTAAAATGAGAAGATTGATGCGTATAAGTAAAGGAATAGGCGGCTAAAATCATGGCCATAATTACCTCGAGAACCAGTGAAATTATTGCTGAATCATGAGATGATGCGTGTTCGAGACATTAAATGCAGAGAGACATATGTCTAATCAACCGTCAGAAACTTTTGAGAGGGGGTTAGAGAATTTTCCGCCAAGAAAGGTATCTTCACCAACTTTCCGATGACACAAAGATGTGTCACCGTAAAGCAGGGGGACTATCTGTATATGGTAAAATATGTTCATATTAAATGCTCGCATAATAAAGCGACACGTTAAGCCGAAGGCAAACGGAAAGCGAGACAAATGGCAATAAGGTCTGAGAGCAGCAATCTTGTTTGTCCCCAAAGGGAATGTTGTTCATAAAGACAAAATAATTGTCTATCACCCTGTAGTATTTAATTGAGAATATTTTATACCATTAAGTACGTAGTCCGTTACAGAGAATTTGGAATTCATTACCTACCGTTACACATTCTTCAATGGCCTCCATTATTATCATTTAAGAGGGGCTTGATCCTAGAACCTTGCTCCCTAGGAAGAACTATAAATAATGACCTCAACAACCATTGTAGGACACGAATTTTCTAACAAGCTTATGTTATATACTGTTCAAAGCTCAATAATATTTAATCTTATTGCTTATTAATATTGTTACTACTGCCTCCGGAAGCTCTGCTCCCGGAACCAAGATTTATGTTGTCTTATCTCAATCTTTACGCTAAGTCTTATATTTTTATTTAATTTATTTATCATTATGGGATCAAATTGATTCACTTATATATAAATCACGTATAAATTCAACTGTATCGTTTTACGGGTAAACAATTGTAGCGCTTGAAAGATGGGCATACCATGTCCCATGCATACCTTGTTCATTGATTGGCTTAGAAGGTCTTTGGTTATTACTTGAGTTGAAGAAAAAAATATATATGTACGTGAAGTTGAATTAAGTTGAAAGTTTTGGAAATAGATTTTTTATGTTTTTACAATAAAGAATAAATTGTGTTGCAAAAAAGAGAAAAACAAAAATATTCGCCGTAACTTTTTCGTTATATAAACGAAATGTAAATACCACTTTTAAACGGACTAACAATGAGATTATTTTTTTCAAAACAGAAACAGACAAGTACTTTAGGAAAACATTTTTCAAGAAGTGTTAATTTGACAGCATGAGATATTCTCTCAGATTATCAACATATTCCCAAGTGTAATAATTTGAAGTGTCATATCTACATATCCATTCTGATCAACAACTATTCACTATTTTTTTAAATTTTAGATATGATTTATTAGTAAGAAAATCTTGCCACATGGCCACTGGCCACAACTATTGTTATATGTTGTTCCCTTGTGTTTCCAGAAAAGCTCTTATCATGATCATTATGTTGAATCATTTGAAAAAAATTATTGAAGACATATTATTGCTAGAAATATTTTTGCTAGGTAGAAGAATATTAGGAAATATACAAAGAAAAACAAAGGTTATATCTTCAACGAAATTTGAACTTGAACTCCCTTAATCCTAACATCTCCAGCTAGACAGAGATAGTAAGCCATGTTAGCTCCACATGAGAGCCTTTTAAATAGAAGCTAAAAAACACTCACCAGTCAATTCGGCCCTTTTCTATTTGTATTAAAATGCGTATTATATTTGCGCCTATTAAAGGTATAGGTAAAAATAAAATAAAAATAGTAAGCCGACTCATTGATCTTCCAAAGGCCAAAAATAAGAGTTGACAAAAGCCAGCAAAAATATAGTTTAAAATCTCCATTTGTGTATAGACCAGTTTGATCTGCAAGGGCTAGTTTGGTACTAGAAATAAGGGATAATTAATTTCGGGATTAAATTTGAAATAAATTTATTCCACGTTTGATTGAGATAAAATCATGGTATAACTAATCATGATTCCGGGATTGTAGTATTTTTTATTCTCGTTGGAGGGTAGAATAACTAATCCCCGAATAACTAATCACGAGATAATTAATCATGCATTAACTTGTTTCTCAATCAAACGACCTGTAAGTCTAAACCAGGGGCGTATCTATGTGTTGAGCATGGGGTAGGTGAACCTATGCTCCTCTCTCGATACTATTTATGATAATATTATACTTCTTAAAAATTCTTTAAATACACGTGTGTGCACCCAAGTTCAAAGAGATAATTATTGAATATACCTTTACAAGTGAAATTAGAGGTTCAAACATACAGTTTGTAGGCATCTTCAGTGTCCCTCTTGTATTTTAATTAAGTATTTCTTTTTTTCTTCTTTCTTTTTTAGTTGATTTATTCATTCAAAATTCCCATATCTAACACATTATCGCAATCATTGATCTCCTTTTGTCATCGCAAAAGTTTATATACTTAAAAGTAACAACAGTAGATGATATAGCATGGTTCAATGATTCCAACATTTTTGATATGGAGTATAAGTGTTTATATTAAAAAGGGGAAAGGCTCAAAATTGCCATCGTGGTCTTCGAAATGGCTTATATGTACCCTTCGTTTGAAAATAAGGTTACGTGTAACCTTGCCAGTAAACAAGTGGTCCACTGATATCCTTCTTGACAAATGGTTGGACCTTTTGTTTTTCCTCAAAAAATTCACATCACGGCATGTGTCCTCCAAAATCACCCTCAATTTTTTTTTACATGCCCCCTCACTTATTTTACCCCATTTTCCCACCCATTTAGCCCATCCGCATCATACCCCAAACAATACTTCACCACAAAAATTACTATTCATTAGTCTTTCATTTTTGTCGAAGCAGAGTCACTTTCAATGGCGAAGCCACATTGAACCAAGGGGTGTCAAGCGATAGCCCTTCGTCGAAAAATTACACTATATTGCTAGATAATTTTTTTTATTTTATATATATTTACTATACGTTGACTCCCTTTGATTTTTTAATATATCTAATTATTTATATTTTGACACTCTTGATGAAAAATTCGGGCTCTGGCACTGGTTACTTTATCTTGATAATTAATGAGACCTAAATATTTGCAAGTGAAATTGCATGTAATATAATTCAACGGGGCATAATGGACATAAATGGGGGAGGGGGGTATAATCAACGGAAGGTGGGTAACATTTTTCAAGAAGTATTATTTTGGAGGACACGTGCCGTGATGTGGATTTTTTGAGAAAAAAACAAATGGCCCAAAACGGAGCCGTTAGTCGAGAAGGATATCAGTGGACCACTTATTTAACGGCAAGGTTACACGTGACCTCATTTTCAAACAGAGGGTACATATATGTCATTTCAAAGACCACGAGGGCAATTTTGAGCTTTTTCCCTATTAAAAATTACTAAAATTGCAGGAAATTATTTTAAATTTTAACCTATAATTTTAAATGATAATAGATTCATGGTAAGAACCTAAGGTTGAACTGGTCAAATATAGATTCTAAATTCACATCTTTGTAATAGTGCACCCATTTTGTTGAAATTCGGGATCCGCAAACAATGACTTCCAAGTTCATGGCCCTCTCATGTACCAACTAAACCAAATAATGACATTTTTTAGTTCTCCAAGTTAAGGCTGCGTGTGATTTTCTTTTAAATCAAAACATGTTTGTCAATATTTGATAGAGAAAAATCAAGATATTTCAAAGCATTATATTCCCACCCTCCACCACCTAAAAGTAAAAAAGAAATGGATAACAAATAAATAAAATAATAAAACCAAACACAGCTGTATTTTCAAGAGTGTGTACAACTGTAATACTTATATGAAGAAGAAATTACAGCACAAAAGAATGAAATAAAATTGACAAACAACAATCAAACTTGAAGAAGATAAAGAAAAAGAGGAAGATACAAATGGCAAGAATGAATTTTATAAGCAAATAAAATATAAAAGATATAGTTTGCCCTCAAGAAAGTGCTCCCATGCAAAACAAGAAAACTCCAGAAACCAAACCAAAAGCTCCAACATTAATCCTCTTAGCACCATTTGGAGCAGGAGATGGTACTTTAGCTTTGGTTTTGTCAGCAGTAGAACCACTTTTAGCAGAATCATTACTAGGAGCAGGTGCATTATCAGAAGATGGAGTCTTAGCATCAGTAAATTCCAAAGGAATCAAAACCTTATCCAATTGGTAAACAGCCAAAGGAGGGTCTTTTCTTATAGCATTATAAATATTTGTTTCCACAGCTCCAGATGAGACATTCACTTGATTATTCTGTCCAGTAAAGTTAAGTCCAAAAGGCTCACCTTTTTGTCCTGTTGCTTGTGTTCTAACAGGATTGCTAACTGTTTGTAAATCATCAAAGCTGTAAAATTTAGGTAGTACATGGTACTGAATAAGTTGTACTTTTTGTTGGTCATTGAGTTTGTTGAGAGTACCACCTGGGAGATTGGTAAATGCATTGTCTGATGGTGCAAAAACAGTCATACCTTGGTTTGAATTGTTGACTTGGTTGTTGATTTGCATTCCTACTTGTGTTTCGTTAAGGAATTTAATGAATGTGTTGTATTGTCCTGGTTTTTTGAGAATTGCAAAAATGTCTATTGGTCCCGTGGGTGCTGGAGCTGGAGCTGTTGGAGATTGAGCTTGAATTTGTGGAAAAAGAATAAAGAAAAGTGGGATTAAAGATAGAAAAATGAGAGGAAGAGATCTTTGTGCCATTGTTTGGAGGAGAAGTGTGAGATAGAGAATATGGGAAATGGAAGTGTTGATTAGATGAATGGAAGTGGGAATTTATGGGATAAGCTTTGTGGGGTAAGCCTTGGTGGAATGAGCTGGCTATGGACTTGAAAACGAAAATATAACAACCAATAAAAAGACTATAAGAATAAAATATGCTATCACTAATAAAACCCCAAAACATACTTTGCCTTTTCCATAATGCTAACGTTAAGAAAATAGACGTTGGGCAGACTGCCGATGATACAAGGAGAAACCAACTCATTCTTTTAATCAATATAGAAACTTTAACACTCCTTAACCTGGACAAATAAAGTGTGAATAACATAATATTTGGGTCCAACGTTAAGAAAATATAACGACATGATCTAGCTCTGATGTTACGTAAAGAAAAAATAGACTTTGGACCTAACTTAATTTTAAAAATTAACTAATGTAAAATTGTCAAAGATCTTATAAGAGACAATATCTCATTCCCTCCTACTTTAATTGTTAATCTAGTAGTTAAAGTGTACAAATCGAATCTCTGTCAACTGATTAAGACTACGAGCAATTGGAATTAGTGTGGTAATGCAATAAAAGATATGGCTGACTCTAGGAGCAAAAAAAAATTTAAAAAGAGGCCAGGCTAGAGCTGAAAAGAACAGATTCAATTAACCCAAGTTGCATTACCAACTACAGAGCTGAAATGTGAATTTTATAATATGAAGATGAGATAATAAAGATATTTTGACAGAGTGGCATAACATGACATGCGACATAGGTGCTAAAACGTACTGGATGTCAACTAAGAAACAGAGCAACTTAGTTTGTCATCCTTTAGGTAGGTCCATATTCTATGTGGAATGTCTTTATCACTTCTCATCATTTATTAGTACAGAAAGGAGCCAGTAACACTTTTGTAATTTCCAGTATGGTTTCCCACTTAGAAATACTTTTACAGACAAGATGCCACTATGGCAAGTCTTAGGGCCAGCCATTTGGGATTTGAAAAATACAGTGCATAAGCTATCTCACGTTCACGCGGGACGGTATTCGAAGAAGGGCCGCACCAAACTTTGATATATTAACTTCGGATATCAGTAGAGTGATTTTAACTGTTATAGTTTATAGTCAAAATTCCACTATTCTTAACCAATCAAAACAATGAAAGTAGATTGACAGAACAGAGATCACACCCTCAACGAAGAAATAAGGTTACCAGCCGGAAGCCTTTGAATTCCTAACAATATTTTATATAAAAAAAATCCGGAAAGCTATCAAGCTTTAAAAGAACAGGGAAAATACTATTTTGGGTTAGTGCTTACCAACATAACAAAAGTTAACCTTTTGAACTTCTCTCTTCTCTTCATTTCTCTCATATGAATAGATATATCTCATTAATAGAAATAAAGATAACAAGTTGTCGCTCAGTTCCTTCCTATTCTAAAGCTGAGGTTTGTAGTCCAGCTCTTGCAATAGTCATTACACTAATAAATCCAATCATCAAACAAGTCCTCAATTAGTGTTAAAGTCTTGCACTTTTTGTAGTTAAAGAAGGTGGTAGGACAATTGCTTTGGCCCATACATTAAACCATGTACCATTGGGAACTGATAAGCCCAATTTTGTTGGTCTCCCACTTTTCAAGGGCTAAATAGGGTAGTGCACTACTATAATTTCGATACCTACGGCCCAAGATTGAACTGGAGATCAGGTTGCTCCATTAAGTGTTTTATGTCATTGTTGCAATTGATGGAATCAAGCATAGAAGGAAAGTCCTGGAGCAACGATAAACTTGTTTATGCGTGATCTATAGGTCATGGGTTCGAATCATGTAAGTAGCCAATAATGTTTGAATTAGGGTAAATTATTTATATCACACTTCCTAGGAGCGTGACCATTTCCTGGGCCCTACATAAATACGGGATATTTTGTACACCGGTCACCGGGCTATAAAAACATGAAAACAAAACTGAGACATAGGGAGTTCCAAGTTTAGACATTTCATATAACTATACTCGTATAACAATAATTTAGCTATTAAGTTATGTGAAAGATATTTGACGAAGCATCTATACTTATATTTGCCATAGGGAGTCCAATAGCTCTGAAAGCACCTCAGTCATCTTTCATTGATTAGTAATGGCGAAATACATAAATCGCCCTTTTAAGTTGTTCCCAATGATCATTTGAACACCTCAACTGAGGCCTTTTTCATTTAAACGTTTCACGTGACTAAAAAGTAAACTCAATAAACACCCGACCTCACCAGCCCCCGTCGCGTGGGTTACACCTCCGGTGTCTATTATAAGAACGAATAAGAAGCTGACACGTGGATAAACAATAAGAAATAAAGAATCAAAAGGCATCTAATTAAAAACATAAAATATAATGGTTAATTTCATCGTTTCTTCCGTCTAACTCTCTCTCTCTCTCTCTCTCTCTCTCTCTCTCTCTCTCCGAATTCCACCCATCTTTATGTCTTCGATTAAACTTGGTTCAATCGGCATTTTTATTGCAAAATTCAACATCTCTTTCACTTACTAAGTAGGATTAGTTGCGTTTTGTTCGAATTGATTATTGGTTCAAGATTTATCACCTGAAGGAAGGTCGTCCTAGGGTTTTCACAGTGGAGTTTTTGTGAAAAGGGGAGTCAGATGTCAAGTGGCTTTGATTATTGCATAAAGATATGTTTGGATTATATATTTTTATATTTTATTGCTATATGTCTGTTATGGTGTTATTAGATGAGGGTTTTTTTTCTTCTAGAAAATTGAAAAGGTCATGGAATATTGACTGATTTTCTTTTGTTATTTTCAGTACCGAGTCACATGGACGAATATATTGGTGTTGTTTTTCGTCATGAAGGTCACTTTATTGATGGAAAGTATGTGGGGGAGGGTGAAAAAACAGGGCATGTGGTGGACAAAGACCATTTCTCTTTGCCCGAGCTTCTGTCGTATACAAAAGAAACCCCTGAAATGCGCTACAACTCAGTTTGTGGGTTCTTTGTTCAATGTCCTAAAACTCATAAGTTCTTTCCAATTGAAAATGACTATCAACTACTAAATTTGATTAAAGACCTGAAGGATGGGGATTTCTTTGATGTCTATGTGAGTCATGTAATAAATAATTTAGAGGTTGTGGAGGAGGATGTACCTGTGGGATATTTACCTTCCTCACATGTTGGTGATAGTGACCAAGCTACAACTAATATAGAAATTAGGGGTGGTCCAAGGGTTAGTGTACATGTTGATGATGGCATTGATCTAAATGTTGATGAGGGCATGGGTGTAAATGGTGATGAGAATATTCAAGTAAATACTGATGAGGGTATTAATGTAATGGTTGATGAGGGTATTGGAGTAAATGTTGATGAGGGTATTGGTATAAGTGTGGTTGAGGATATAGAAGTAAATACTGCGGAGGGTAGTGCTGTAAATGCAGAACAAACTAGGGCTATATTTTCAAATGAGGATATAAATATTGAAGAGAGTGCAGCTGCAGAGCATGACAACACAAATGAAACAGATACAAATCTGTCTGAAGATGAAAATTTTAGTGAAGATGACCTTAAAGATATTCCAGAAGAAGATGACAGCGAGATAGATGATGAGTTAAGATCTGTGAGGAATACTGCCAGGGAAGTAAAGAGAAACAGGCTGAAGAAGAATGTGAATGATGTTGGATCACAAAGTAAGAGGAAGCAGAGGAAAAAACATATTTTTACAGAAGAGGTAATTCTTGATGTGGCTAGAATTGATAAAGGGTTTGAAGATATAGGGATAAATAAGAAGAATAAATATGTTGGAAAACTAGGTGGGGATGAAGAGTATTTGGACATCTCAGATGTTGGGAGTGTAGACAGTGATGAAGAGTTAGACCTACTTGTTGGACCTAGTGTTGATCTTCCTCCTAGAAGAAGAAGTCAAAATATCAGGTATGACTTTGATGCTAAAATTCCTCTGTTTGAGTTGGGCATGATCTTTGATAATGCAGAAGATTTTAGGAAAGCTATTGCTGACTATGCTATTCAATATAACGTGTCTTTAAATCTTAGACCTAATGAGAAAGATAGAGTAAGAGTTAAGTGTAAGCATGAAAAGTATAAGTGACAAATATTTGCTAGTAAGGATAAGGATTCATGGAACTTTACTGTGAAGACTTATATACCTGTCCATAAATGCCCAACAAAGAATAAGAACAAACTTTGCACAACCAAGTACATTGCAAGAAAGCTCCAAGATAGAATCATTTCAACTCTGAACATCACAGTGCATGAGTTGCACGAGGTTATAAGGGTTAAATGGGGTTTGTATGTAGGAAGATCATTTGTATGTAAAGCCAATATGAAGGTAATTAGTCATTTTATGGGTGACTGAAACCTTGAATTTTCAAGGTTGCTGGACTATACTGACATGATTAAGTCTACCAATCTTGGAAGTTCATGTTGGATGAGAACTGATACAGAAACAGTTCCTGGGAGACATCTGTTTAAATATTTTTATGTATGCTTTGAGGCTATGAAGAAGGGATGGATGGTTGGTTGTAGAAGAATCATAGGTTGTTTCCTAAAGGAAACTTGCAAAGGTGAATTATTAGTGGCTATTGGGAAAAATAGAAATAATGAGATGTATCACATTGCTTGGGATTTGGTAGATCAAGAGACTACAAATTCATGGAGTTGGTTCATCAACTATCTCAAAACAGGCTTAGAGTTGAGGAATGGTGAGGATTTAATAATCATGTCTGACATGCAAAAGGTACTGCAATCCATTTATTATGTTATTTGTTTGTATCATTATTATTTCCAGATCACTCGATGTTGTATCTCACTAATATTGCATGTTGTTGCTGTTATTATTAGGGTCTGTCATCTGTTGTTGCTAATTTGCTACCTCTTGCTGAAAGTAGAATGTGTGCAAGACACATTTGGGCAAACTGGCAGAAATCTTAAAGGGGAGAGGAGAGAAGAGAGAAAGAAGAAGTTTTGGAGATGTGCTAAGGCTCCTTTTCAGGTAAAGTTAAAAGAAGAAATGAAGAAATTGGATGAATTAGAAAATGATATTTGTGAAAGTTTACTGTCCTATGATAAAGAATACTGGTGTAGGGCATATTTCAATGAGAAGGTTAGATGTAATATTGTAGAAATCATGTGTGAAACATTTAATTCATGGATATTGAGTTTCTAGGCATAAATCTGTCATCACTATGCTTGAAGAAATTAGCCACAAAATTATGAGTAGGAAAGTTGATATGATCAAGTTTGTTGAAATATGGGCCTCTGATATATCACCTATGGCAAGACTAGTTTTAGAGGAAAACAAAGAAATAGGAAGGAAGTTGAAAGTACAGTGGAATGATGACACTAGATTTGAAGTGAATGAAGGCATGTATAGATACATTGTTGATATACAAAAAAGAGAATGCAGCTGCAGATTATGGCAGTTAAGAGGTATATCATGTCAACATAAAATATGTGCCTTTTATAAGATTGGGAAGGAAATAGAAGACTATGTTGAACACTAGTATAGGAAAGACACTTTCCTGGCTGCTTACCAATACTATATTCAGCTAATTCCAAGAATGCAAATGTGGATTGAGTCTACCAATACATCAATTGAGCCTCCTAAAGTTGAACCAATGCCTGGTAGGCAAAAAAAATGCAAAAAAAAAGGACAAGAATGAACCAAATAAGTGGGGAAAACTGTCAAAGAACGGTGCTAAGATGTCATGTTCAATTTGCCATCAAGTTGGTCACAATAAGTCAGTATGCAGTTTAAGGGTAAGTTTGATGACTTCCAATTCAATTTGTTTTTATTGTTTTAATAGTACTTGATTAATGACATAGCAATCATATACTAGGGACAAACAAACACATAATCAAGAAGGTCAAATAGAACAACACAATCAAGCACACAAGCTAGTAGTCAAAGTAATACAACCCAAGCTACAGGTACATCAACTACCACAACCCAAACTCCAAGGTCCCCATCTTCCATGTGTGCTGAAATATCAAAGATAAGAAGGAACACCACCATCAGTAAGAGGTAGATGAACTATAGGAAGTGGTGGTAGGGAAAGAAGTGGAGGAGATGGTAGGGGAAGAGGTGGAAGATCAGTTGTTGCTTCTGTTACATCTGGTGCATCTATTTCTGCTACTGCCAGATTACTTGCTGCTTCTGTTGAAAAGAAAAGAACCAGAAATTCTGGTTTTGGTTTGTACACAGACACACAAACAGGAACTAGTATCCTTAATGTGAGTGTAAGAAGTATTATTCAATATTAGTTAACTGTATTTTCTATCCTTATGCTTATGCATGATTCATTACTGACTAAGTGTATTTTCTAGCCTGGTAGGCCAAGTGAAAGATTTATTTCAACCGGTGCAAACTTGATGAATGCTGCACAAACTAATGTAGATCTTAGATTTAGACCAAATAGTCTCAAGTGGAAAGGGAATAGAACTGTGACATGGAATCAACTTCAAAAGCAAAGGGATGCTGCAGTTTCCAACAAAAAGATGAAAGTCGGAACCTCCACTTCATCTACACCAATTGACTCTTGTCAAAGTCAAATTTAGGAAGAAGTTTCTTGTATTTTGTTGGTCATGTGTATGAACCATATTTTTTGAAGTATTTTGAACCTACTTATGTTGGTCATTTGGTCATATGTATGAACCTTACTTTCGTATGAGATGTATATGGACCTGCTTTTGTTAGTTCAGTTTTTAAGATTATTCAACCCTTGGTATTATGATATTGGCAGTATAGTTTTTTGCTATTATGAGATCGGATTATTCCACCTTTGCTTTAGCAGTCTAATTTTTTTGCAGAAACTAAAACACATTTGATCATTGAAAATTTCATCATACACATTATAAATTTCAACTACATTGAATAGGCAATATTGGCCATAAATCAAAAACAATATTGCAGTAAAATAAATGGGGTTACATGCCCATATACATATACCATACACCTAAATAATAGAAGATTCCCTCAAAAACCAAGTCAGAATTACAATTACAAGCAACCACACCAAAATCCTGTGTTTCTTCATCAACTTCGACGTTTCTTCTTCATGATTTTTTACCCTCTTTAATAATCCATACATGACTTTGGTATAGTGTTCGGACAATTCAACATCATACCAACGGAAAAAATCCCATCTACCATCGACAGCTTTCCCAAATTTACAGCCATAGAATCTTCTACCCAGATTAAATGGTGACCACGAAAGTTTTAAAGGAGCAATTTGGCCACATTTGTAATTAACAACATGTTCCATTGAAATAGAAGAAGTAGAGAGAGAGAGAGAGAGAGAGAGAGAGAGAGAGAGAGAGAGAAGAAAAGAAATTTTGCTGCTTTGCTAGGGAAGAAGAAGATATACGCGGCCGGAGAGGTGAGATAAGTGAAATAAATTTTTAGGGTTGGTTTTGGGAATTTAAATTAGGGACTTCATTAAGTTTTTTTTTTTTTTTTTGGAATTTCACAAAAAATCCGCTACATTACCATTGGGATTACTTACACACGCGCGAATCCGGAGGTGTAAACACGTGACGGGGGCTGGTGAGGTCGGGTGTTTATTGAGTTCACTTTTTAGTCACGTAAAACGTTTAACTGAAAAAGGCCTCAGTTTAGGTGTTCAGATGATCGTTGGGGACAACTTAAAGGGGCGCTTTATATATTTCGCCATTAGTAAAATTAACTCCATATCTACATTTAATCTGAGCTTTTTTCATTTTCCATAATTTCATTACCACACTCTTGAATCATTAACTATTATTTATGTTGATTGTTTGACTTAGATTGTTTATTTACGAAATTATTGATTCGAAGTGGACCCTAATTCATCGAATTTTATACTGATGAGTCACAATATTTTGCCAAAATACACTCAATACTCAGATTTAAGGTTACTGTTCATAGGTCAACATTTAAAAAACAAAGCCCCAATTAATCAAGTTAATTCAAACTGGTTAAACTTCAAGTAATTGAAACCTTATCCATTAGCTCTGGTGCAAGAAGTTATGTTGTCTTTGGCAAATTGTTTATCTTTATAAAAAGAAACTAGTAAATATGTTCGCGCTTCGCGCGGTTGAATACTTGTTGAATTTATGGTTTAATTTCTTTGTGACATCTGAATATTAAAAATAATTAAAATATACTTTGTGTAAACAAAAAGTCACCTTTAATTTTTCTTTCAAAAGCTAACATGGGCATACAAGATTACATTTCAATCCATTGCATTCTGCATAAAATGTAAACCAACTTAAAGAATACACGAGAAACAAAAAATGTAGTTTTACAGGTCCAAATAAAAAATACATAATCAACCTCACAAGTACAATCCCCGGCTAAAAACTTATTTTGAGTATTAAAGGAAGTAATGTCAGACATCTCTATAACATCGCTATATAACAATAATTCACTATAAAAGTCAAGTTATTTATAAACTTAATTTTCATGCTATGTTATAATATATATATATATATATATATATATATATATATATATATATATATATAAATATAAAATATCACTTCGCTATAATAGCTAAAAATATTCTGAACAAATAAATATGTTATAGAGATGTTGAACTGTAAAACGAAAATCAATCCGAAAAAGAATACTTATAAAGATAAATGAGCAAGTTTAAGAGATTTCATATTAGAATACTGTGGCAAACTTAAAATACAAAACTACTTGCAGATAATTGAAATAGGAATAGATCTTTAAAATTTTAGTTGGTATTTAAACTGCGCTAAACTCCTAGTAAAGGTAAATTGAATACACTAATTTCCAAGTATGGCCTACCTTTTTCCTAAGCAAGTAGCTCAAAAGCTATGGAAAAAAATAAAAGACCAAATCCAAGTAGGAGTCACTTTAAACAGAAGATACTCCAACTTGAAAGTTGCTAAATAATTTATCCTTATAAATCATAGAAATAAATTGAGCAAGTAAAATATCTATGTTTTTTTTTTTTGGGATCAAAATTTAGAGCCAAACGCACAGACTCCTCCTTCCCTACAACAATTGGCCCCTATCATTCGATCAAAATAACTTCTTTGACCATTGTTGAGGGGGAGTTGGAGAACATATTATCAATCTTCTGCTATGATTAACGAAGAATATGTCTCTTTATATAGAGGAAATGTTATCCTGACCCTTAATATTCTTCTATACTTTCATCCGTTTTTTGGCAAATTAAGGACTTTAAATACGTACTAAAATACAATAATAATTTTATCAGTTTCTTGGCAAATTAAGTAATTCAAAAGGAACTAATATAATTAGAGATCTTTGGGCAACGGGGAAGAAAATTAAGAAGCAAAATTGACAAAAGAAAAAAAAAAGGAAAAAAGAAATAAATACAATTGTTGGACATAGAAAGATGTCATATATTCCCAACTTTATATTTATATATAAATATAGGTATAGATTATAGATATTAGTCACCCTAAACATATCAATATAATACCAAAAGGAATCTTGACCAACGCCTAGTGAACTAAATACATACGCCTCTTACTGTTGCCAAACTATAGGATCAAGTTTGTTATGAATTGAATTGCAAGGAAAAAGAACAAAAAAGTCAACTAAAACGATCAAAGGACTCCAAGTGTTCCTAACCAAAAACAGTTTCTAAAAAACAAAAGAAACCAAAAAAAAAAGGGGGAGAAGAGAAGAACAAGATTGCCACAAACACCCAAAAGAAAAGAAGTGCAAAGTGGCATAAGATCTAGACCCTGTAATCAACCAATCAACGTCAAAGGAATATTTTCGAATTTTTAAGAGTGTTTTGTTCAGATTTTATCTTTACAATAAAAAGTGATTAAATTTCAATTACTTTTAAAACTGTGACTATTTTTCAATTACGAATAGTAAATTTGACTATTTTTGAATTTCACCCGAAACCTAAACCATTGGGGATATTAAGCCCAACTTTGTTGGTCTCTCACTTGTCAAAGGGCTATGGCCCAAGATTGAACTGGAGATCGAGGTTGCTCCATTAACTGTTTTATGTCATTGTTGCAAATAATGGAATCAAGCATCTATTATGCACTACTTCATCGCTAAGTTTCATTTGTTTTCCTCTCACTTGTCAATGGCTAAATGAGTAGTGGACTACTTTGATGTAATATTTGAATATTTAAATTTTAATTTAAAATGAAAGTATGGTGCAATTAGCTTTCAAACTTCGATATATTAACTTTGGATACAAAAATAAAAACAAAACTGAGACTAAGGGAGTACCAATTTTGGACATTTCATATAACTATACCCGTATAAAAATAATTTAGCTATTAAGCTATGTGAAAGACATTTAAGTGAGTGTATACATAGCTATGAAGACACCTCTGTCATCTTTCATTAATTAATAATATTAACTCCATATCCACATTTGATGTGAGCTTTTCTCATTTTCCATTACAAACACTCTTGAATCCTTAACTATTGTTTGACTTGAATTGTTTATTTATGAAAAATTATCAATTCGAAATGGACCCTAATTTATCGAATTTTATACTGATGAGTCACTATGTTTTGCCAAAATACACTCAATATTCAGGTTTAAGGTTGCTGTTCATAAGTCAACATTTAAGAAAAAGACCCCAATAAATCAAAAAATTTCAGACTAGTTAAACTTCAAGTAATGGAAACCTTATCCATTAGCTCTAGTGCAAGAAGTTATGTTGTCTTTGGCAAATTGTTTATTTTTATATATAAAAAAAAAGAATATTAGTCATCCTAAACATATCAATATAATACCAAAAGGAATCTTCACCAATGCCTAGTGAACTAAATACATACGCTTCTTACTGTTGCCAAACTTTAGGATCAAGGTTGTTTTGAATTGAATTGTAAGGAAAGGAACAATAAAGTCAACTAAAACTAGATAAATGACTCCAAGTGTTCCTAACCAAAAACAGTTTCTAAAAAAAAACAAGAAGAAGAAGAGAAGAACAAGATTGCCACAAACACCCAAAAAGAAAAGAAAAGTGCCAAGTGGCATAAGATCTAGACACTTAAATCCAGACCAATCAACGTCAAAGTTATTGCCACGTCAGAAATTGTCCATAACAAGCAACGTCCTCACCGACTCCACAAATTTAACGTGCACGTCCCCACACTTTATTCCGCCTTCCTCCACTCACAGATCCAAAAGACTCGATCGTAAATATCAATTTCACACAATATTCCCCACTTTCCCAGCATCTCTTTTCAACTGCATTTCATTTTCCGATCACCGGACGTGACATTTCTCCACCCTAATTTCCTCCTACTACGGCGGAACGCGGCGGTCGGTGGATGGCAAGAACCAATAAATATACCTCCCTTAACTTCAACGACATCTACGAAAAGAAAACCACTAGCAGCAGCTCCGCCACCTCCGGTAGACCGCACTCTTCTTCATCATCTTCTTTTAATGGTCCCAATAAGACTATTATCTCTAACTCTCGTATCCATGGCCACATGCTTGTCCTGAGCCGGCCCACTCCCAAGCCCATCTCCATTCCGCAACCCCAGCCTCAGCCTCAGCCTCTTCCGATCCAGCAACAGCCCAAGTTACAAAGCCCACCGGATCAAACCCGAGCTGAATCGGACTCCATTTCGCTTCGTCCACAGGGTCGTACTGGTTCCGGGCCCACTACAACACTTTCTTCGTCTCCTGTGAACCCGCCGTCACCTTTGCAATCGCCTTTGCCGAAGTCGAACAGGTTCGTGCCGCCACATCTTAGACCGGGATTTGTAGGCCGGGAGGAGAAACCGGTCCCGGATGGTCAGGGGTTGAGAGCTAAACAGGACGTTGGGCCTGGGCCGCATCGTCAGGGGGCACATCTTGGGTCGTCACCTAATCGGTTCGGAGAGAACGGTAGGCCCAAATCGGGAGGTGGGTATGAACGAATGAGGAGAGGATTTGGTGAGGCTGATGCGGTGGACTTCATGAACCGGCCTGGTTCTAGCGGGGCTCGGCCCAGCTCTAGTGGATGATGTCATCATGGTAAGATGCCTCATTTTCTACATCTCTCGTATTCATGTGGATTTAAGTTATATGCACGGATGATGTAATCCATTTTTAATTTTTATACTGATAGTGTAATTTAATTTATCAATCAATGTTTATTAAATATAGGTACTTGAAATTACCTTTTAAATGATCTCATATTGCAACTTAAACTTCATATTCATAATTACTTAAGGGCCTGGTCGTTTAGCTTTTCCGTTTATATGCTCGTAGGAATTTCTCTAGAAATGTGGTACTAATGACTGAACTTTGCTTCCTTATCCAAAAAAATAAAAATAATAAAGTAAAAATCTTCTCAAAATGAATGAACTTTGCTTTCTTTTTGTGGACTATGCTTGAAATTTCCATGTTTTTGGTGCTAGTTTCTTTTTGGAGTTCCCTTGGATTTACGTTCAAAATTTGTTTCATAAGTGTGTGATTTTGTTTATTATGAGCGTTGTGACTAGCTAGAGCTGCCCAGTTGAAATGAACTTTTGTGTGATGGATGGTGCTGCTTTCCTAATCATTTGAGATTGTTTGGTGAAAAGAGTATCTAAGCTTGGTTTGTTTTGTGCCTATGTTTGGAGTTATCTTTGTTATTGCCTTATTGGTTGGCAAGTACCAGTTCCATGCTCGTAAGACCATGCATGTCTTGTTGCATGCGAATTCAGGCCTTTGTCATGTTCTTGAGATGCTTGTAATAAGATTTTTTCGAGTTATATTCTGCTCATGTACAACTTCTCTCTTATGCCCGATCCATTCTTGAGCATTGAGTTGATCTATAATTCCAGGCTTCCAGCCATATCATTTATTACTCATGTAGTTTGACCATTCTCCCAGAAGGTGAAGAGTACTTGACGAGTGGCTGTCATTTTATCATCGCCTGTTTTTTGAGCAGCATGCAAAACATATTCTTTTTTACTATTTTTGAGCAGCATGCAAAATATATTCTTTTTTATTATGTTTGGTTGGAGAGAAGCACAACCATATAATTGTTAACAAGACCGTTTACTTTTTCATCACAATTTTCATAAAAGCGTGCAGGTTCAATTTGATTGTTGTTGGTTTATGTGGTGCCTGATACCAAACTCTAGTCTGTAAATGTAAAAGAAGATTTTTTTTTTCTGCAATAGGAGGAATGCTAGCCGCTGAACAAGCTGAAATGTTCTCTGAAGAACGTTTTGTACAGTGTAATACAAACCATTGAGGTTGCTCATCATCCTGCATTTTTCTGTGTGTGATTGGGGGGGGGGGGTATGCAATGTATTTCAGTTAGCTCATGTGTGTCAGCACGAAAGAATATGGTGTTCTATTCTTCTGTTTGCATTATGCAATTTCTAGAAGCGTCTCTCTTAGAAAACTCCAATTTGATGCAGTTAGTTCATAAACATCACCACTAGAAGTATAGTATTTTATTCTGCCATTTGCATCCTGCAATTGCTAGTAATATCACCTGCAACCTTTCAGCATTTTGTAATATGATCATTTGTCATATGATATTGAGGGAAGAACAAATACATTTTGTTGCTCCTCCCATAGGGAGAGTTGAACCAAATCCTTAGGGACTGCAATCTTGCCACTTAAGTTGTCATCTGCAGTTGATTTTGCATGTGTAAGTTAGAGGTTGTCAAACATTAAGTGTGTTGTATAATGATGGGAGTCAATGATAACTGTGTCAGTTTCACCACTTCCCCTGGACTGTTAGGAAACAGATGGAAGATAATATAATAGTGAGAGGGCTGTTTTTCTGATCCATATTTTGATTTTGGTATACAGATCTTGATGGAGCTTTGGGCTCCACTTTGCCGATGAGGGTGGGAAGGTCTTTTCAGAGGCAAAAATATGCTTGCAAGATCAGCAGCGGATGGATGTTACTTACTTTCAGGAATGCAGTGGTTATTGAAGTCATGGAAGTTGGATTATGACCAGGTTGCTCCTTTAGTCTGCAGTAACTCCAGTAACCAAATAATGTCTTGCTGGTGTTAAAAGAAGACTCTCAAGGATCAAAGCTCGATCGAATTGTTTCTTTCATTTCTTGCCTTGTAATTTTCTTTTGCTTTCCACTACCTACTCTCTGAGAAAGAGAGAAGGTTTAAATGGAATTTAGTGTACTGTATGTTTTTCTTTACACGTTATATTGTGCAAATACCATAAATTGGTGTATTCTGATGGTTTGCTACCACGATCACCATATTGCACTTTCATACTGTCTGTATTACAGTGGATATGAATTTGTTTCTATTTTCAGGGTTTCTTCTCTTTCTAAGTGCTTTTTGCCGGTTGGCCATGCCCCTACCCATTTTTGTTGTCTAATTTACACCTAGTAGGTGAATATAATCAAGCTCGGGTCTAAGAGGTTCAGGATCACTTTCATACATTGAGTCAATCACTTCTTTAGTCTGTATGTTCTTTTGATAACTCAATGATTTCACTAATATAAAACACAAAGTTACTCAGAAATTGAATCCTTAATCTTTTAGTCTTTTACTTTTTACTTGTTTTCCCACTTAATTCCGTTACACTTATTGAAAGTGAGTCTGCTCTTTTTCTTTGTAATGAATCTCAAAAATTTCGTTTTGACAAGCAGTGCCAGACGCTGTGGCTGAGATAATCTTCTACAATATATAGACACAACTTTGTGATGTTGGTGCTCTTGTCCTATTCATCACTCAATGCAGGAAGAAAGTTATTTCAGTCCTAGAAAGCTGAGGTAAAAAATTAAACAGTTAAACATATTGTTGGATAAACATTCGGTTTAATAAAAAATATTTATAGTGTACAATTAAATTTGCAACTCCCATTTCTAAGTTAACATTCAATTAAAAAGAAATGCAAAAATTTCTGTTAAAAAATAAAAAAATTTAACCCAAATAGCGGCCTGCCTTTATAAAAAAAGAAAAAAAAGAAGAAGAGAATTTACATACTTTAATTTCATTAATTTTGGATTCTTTAAAACATTAAAAAGGTCTACATAAAAGCAATGATATCTGTCAGTTTGTGTGACAACAAGATCCAAGTGGACTTCAATCATTTGCGTGCAAGCAAAATCTTAGTTTTAAAGAAAATTAAAGTCAAAGTCAATTTTATTACTATGAATTACACACAACATTATCATATTTTTTATATCTTCATTTAGTAAAACAATTTGCTTAATTTTAGAACAAAATTTTCTGTCTAGATATTGCTAATATACTTTTCAGTGCATAAACTATATACAATATGCTAATCAATTGTTCGATTAATGATATAGAATTTTATACTGATACAGTTCTTATACTATTTGCGACTCAGAGAGGAACTGCAGGAGGATGGTGTAAAAATCTAAAATTGTTATAAAATAAAGGTCGTAAAGTAAAGACAAGTATAGAGAGAAATTGATATATTATTCAACTTCAAACTTATGTACATAATGAACTGAAATCTTCTCTATTTATAGAAGAAAGCAAGTTGTTGTGTAAGATGCTTCTGCAAGCTGTTGTGTAAGCTCCTATTGTACCAGATATAGATAATCTTCTACCGGGGAAATGTTTATCCATAACGAAATACCAAAAAGATAAGCTCATTGTACCAGATATAAATAATCTCTACCGTGGGTACAGTTTATCCATAATGGGGTACCGAAAGGATAAGCTCATTGTACCATATATAGATAATCTTCTATCGGGTGTGATGTTTATCCATACCGGGGTACTGAAAGGATAAGCTCATTGTACCATATATAGATTATCTTCTACCGGGGTGATGTTTATCCATAACGGGGTACTGAAAGAATAAGCTCATTGTACCAGATATAGATAATCTTCTACCGGATGATGTTTATCCATAACGGGGTACCGAAAGGATAAGTTTCTTCAGGAGACTAATTTCCAATAGAGTACTAAATAGATAAACATATTTACGACGGAGTCTCATATAGATAAACTTCTCCAGGAAGCTTATTTACAACGGAGTACTAAATAAACATCCATACTATAATATATTTATAACACTCCCCCTTGGATGTTCATTAAAAGATAATGTGCCTCATTACAACCTTATTAGGAAAAATATCGTGGAAAAAAATTATAGTGAAGGAAAAAGAGTACACATATTTAGTAATACACATAACTTGTTGTCTCATTAAAAACCTTATAAGGAAACCTCTGTGGGAAAAATCTTAGTAAGGGAAAAAGAGTATAGCGCGTATTTTACTCCCCCCAATAAAAATTATATTTCAAATATTTGAGTCTCCGCATTCCAATCTTGTATAGCATCTTCTCAAAAGTTGAAGTTGGCAAAGATTTAGTGAATAAATATGCCGGATTGACTTGAACGGATTTGTTGCACATCAATGTCACCATTTTTCTGAATATCATGTGTGTAGAATAATTTTGGTGAAATGTGCTTCGTTCTATCTCTTTTTATAAATTCTCCCTTTAATTGGGTTATGCATGCAGCATTGTCTTCGTATAAAATTATAGATCTTTTATCACATTCCAAACCACATTTTTCTTGAATAAAATGAATCACTAATCTCAATCATACACATTCCCTACTTGCTTCATGAATAGCTATTATCTCAGTATGATTTGAAGAAGTAGCAATAATAGATTGCTTTGTGGAGCGTCATGATATGACAGTACCTCCACATGTAAACACGTACCTAGTTTGAGATCGACCTTTATGTGGATCAGATAAATAACCTGCATCTGTATAACCAACAAGATCTGCACTACCTTTGTTAGAATAAAATAAACCCATATCAAGTATTCCCTTTAAATATCGCAAATATATGTTTAATCCCGTTCTAATGTCTCCGTATAGGAGAAGAGCTATATCTTGCTAGTAAATTAATAAAAAATATTATATCAGGCCTTGTAGCATTAGCAAGATACATAAGTGCACCAATTGTACTAAGATAAGGTATTTCAGGACCAAGGAGTTCATCATCCTCTTCTGGAGGTCGGAACAAATCCTTATTCACTTGCGCTTTGTCCATGTAAAAGTATTTTAAGACCCTTTCTGCATAGTCAGATAGATGGATAAAGATCTCGTCTACTAAATGTTCAATTTGCAGACCAACACAAAGTTTTGTCTTTCCAAGATCTTTCATCTCAAATTCTTTATTAAGATATTCAATTGCCTTTTGGAGCTCTTGTGGAGTTCCAACAAGATTTATGTCATCAACATAAACAGCAAGTACAACAAATTCTGATGCCATTTTCTTTATAAAAATACATGGACAAATAATATCATTTATGTAACCCTCTTTCAGCAAATATTTACTAAGGCGATTATACCACATACATCTAGATTGCTTTAAACCGTACAAAGATCTTTGTAATCTGATTGAATATATTTTCCGAGATTTTGGATTTGCTTCAGGCATTTTAAGTCCTTCGGGAGATTTTTATATAAAATTCATTATCAAGTGAACCGTACAGATAAGCTGTAACTACATCCATTAGATGTATTTCAAGCTTTTCATGTAGTGCTAAACTGATGAGATATCGAAATGTTATAGCATCTATAACAGGTGAATATGTTTCATCAAAATCGACTCCATGTCGTTGCGAGAATCCTTGTGCAACAAGGCGAGCTTTGAATCTTTCAATTTCATTTTTATCATTCCTTTTTTCGCACAAAAACCCATTTATGATCAACTGGTTTTACACCAGTAGGTGTTTGGACTACTTGTCCAAAGACCTCTATTTTAGCAAGTGCGTTCAATTCTGATTGAATTGCCTCTTGCCATTTTAGCTAATCAGATCTTTGTCGACATTCTTCGACAGATCGGGGTTCAAGATCCTCACTATCTTTCATAATGTTAAGTTCAACATTATATGAAAAAATATTATCCACCTCTATTTCAGATCGATTTAAATTAATCCCTTCGCCAGTAGAACTTATTAAAAGCTTCTCACTCACTTGAGTCTCAGGTTCATTGATTTCTTCAAGAATCTCAGAACTAATCAGATCTTGGGTCTCCTTAGGGGATCCCTTCATCGTATCGTTTTGATCATTTGTCGATTTTCTTTTTCGAGGATTTCGATCCTTAGAACCCAAAGGTCTACCATGCTTCAGGCGTGCTTTAGGTTCACTAGCTTTCATGCTAGTAGATGGTCCTGTTGGAACATCAATTCGGATATGCACATTCTCTGCAGGGATATGTGACTTAGTTATCCTTTTCAAATCAGTAAACGTATCTGGCATTTGATTTGCTATATTTTGTAAATGGATGATCTTCTCGTCCTCCTTATTACATATAGGGGTACGTGGGTCAAAATGAGATAATGATAAAAATTTTCACACAATTTCTCTTTTGATTTCCTTTTTCTCTCCCCCTAATTGTGGGAAATTTATTTCATCAAACCGACAATCTACAAATCGAGCAGTAAATAAATCTTCCGTCAATGATTCAAGATAGCGAATAATAGAGGGTGATTCAAACCCAACATATATTTCTAACCTTCTATGTGTGCCCATCTTACAGCGATGTGGTGGTGCTACTAGCACATATACAGTACATCTAAAATTTTGTAGATGGGCAATATCTGGTTCATGACCAAAAACTAATTGTGATGGAGAATATTTATTATAATGTATCGGTCTGAGACGAATAAGTGATGATGCATGCAAGATAGCATGGCCCCAAACAGTAGTGGACAATTTTATTTTCATAAGTAGTGGTCTTGCTATCAATTGCAGGCGTTTAATAAATGGCTCTGCAAGGCCATTTTGAGTATGAACATAAGATACAAGATGTTTAACATTTATCCCAACTGATAGACAATAATCATCAAAAGTTTGAGATGAGAATTCTCCAGCATTATCTAGGCGAATAGCCTTTATAGGATAATCTGGGAATTGTGCCCTTAATCGAATTATTTGGGCTAATAGGTTGCGAGATGATAGTAGACACACATGAAACTATCTTAAAGATGCATCTATTAGGACCATAAAATATCTAAACAACCTACTTGGTGGGTGAATAGGTCCACATATATCCCCATGTATACGTTCTAAAAAGGAAGGGGATTCAATGCCAACCTTCATTGGTGATGGTCTAGTGATCATTTTGCCTTGATAACAAGCATCACAAGAAAATTCATTATTTGTAAGAATCTTCAGGTTCTTTAATGGATGCCCACTCGAATTTTCAGTAATTCATCTCATCATTATTGATCCAGGATGGCCCATACATACATGCCAAAGCACAAAAATATTTGAATCAGTAAACTTCTGATTTACGATAGAGTGTGCTTCAACTGTACTAATCTTTGAATAGTATAAGACAGAAGATAAAGTTAGTAATTTTTCTACAATGCACTTATGGCCAAAAACATTCTTTGTAATACAGAGATATTCTATATTTATTTCATCTATCGTCTCAACATGATATCCATTTCGACGGATATCTATAAAACTCAACAAGTTTCTTCGGGACTTGGAGGAGAATAATGCATTGTCTATTATAAATTTTGTTCCCTTAGACAGAAATATAGTGGCTCTTCTGGAGCCTTCAATCAAACTTATATTATCAGAAATTGTTGAAACATTTGCTTTTTCCTTATGCAAATAAGAAAAGCATTTATGATCTTTGAATATGGCATGAGTTGTTCCACTATCAATTACACAAATGTCTTCATGATTGGTCTTTGATCCAAACATAATTTGAGGATTATCCATAATCTTCAAAATGACATAAACAAAATAAATATGATAGTAAACATCATTATCAAAATATAAATTTTTATTTATGTACAACAATTACATAACCATACTATCTACTACAAACAATAAAAATTTAAATATTTACATTTCTACAAATTCATCACCGATCGCATAACTTGTTTCCCCTTCTAGGAGTGCAAAGTAATCAGTTACATCCAAATGCATGAAGTCTAAATTATCTTCGAAAATAAAATTTATTTCAGCATTTTTCTCTGTCTTCTTCAGGGAGGCTTGATAAAGCTCAACCAGGTGCTTTGGCGTACGACGTGTACGTGACCAGTGCCCTTTTTCTTCACATCTATAGCATGCATTTTCTGCATTTGTTGCTTGCACCGCTTCATGCTTTTGTTCTTTTTCCACTGCTGGTGGTGAGAAAGGTTCTTTGGTGCATTATTATTACCATGATTAAAGTTTCTTCCCTAACCACGACGATGACCACGACTGGTTTCACGACCTCTTCCACGCTTAGCTTGGTGGAAGTTCATCTCATTTACTTTAGGGAATGGATAAGAACCAGTAGGTTGGCTTTCATGGTTTTTCATTAATAGCCCATTATGTTGCTCGGCTATAAGAAGATGTGAGATAAGTTCAGAATATTTTTTGAATCCCATCTCTCGATATTGCTGTTGCATGAGCATATTCGAGGCATGAAAAGTGGTGAAAGTTTTCTCTAACATATCATGATCAGTAATATTATCACCACATAATTTTAATTGGAAAATAATTCTGAACATAGCAGAATTATACTCACTAATAGATTTAAAATCTTGTAACATTAGATGAGTTCAATCATAACGTGCATGTGGAAGAACGACCATCTTTAGGTGGTCATATCTATCTTTTAAATTATTTCTCAATATGACTGGATCTTTAACATTGAGATATTTCATTTTCAAGCCTTCATCAAGTTGATTGTGTAAGAATATCATTGCTTTGGCACGATATTGGTTTGATACTTGATTTTTGTCATTAATGGTGTCTGCCAGACCCATCGCATCATGATGAATTTCAGCATCAAACACCCAAGACATGTAACTTTTGCCCAATATATCTAGGGTTACAAATTCAAGTTTAGAGAGATTTGACATTATTTAGAAAAAGAAAGTTCGTACCTCTAATACTTTCAAGGTATTTGCTCGAGATGGCAGAGTTTTGTGTTGATAACGTGTTATAAAATAAAGACTATAAAGTAAAGACAAGTATAGAGAGAAACTGATATATTATTCAACTTTAAAATTATGTACATAATGAACTGAAATCTCCTCTATTTATAGAAGAAAATAAGGTATTGTGTAAGTTGGTTCTGCAAGCTGTTGTGTAAGTTGCTTCTGCAAGCTGCTGTGTAAGTTTTTACTGTACCAAATAGAGATAATCTTCTACCGAGGGTAATGTTTATCTATAAGGAGTACCGAAAGGATAAGCTCATTGTACCAGATATAGATAATCTTCTACCGGGGGTAATGTTTATCCATAACGGGGTACCGAAAGGATAAACTCATTGTACCAGATATAGATAATGTTCTATCGGGTGTGATGTTTATCCATAATGGGGTACCAAAAGGATAAGCGCATTGTACCAGATATAAACAATCTTCTACCGGGTGTGATGTTTATCCATAATGGGGTACTGAAAGGATAAGTTCATTGTACCAGATATAGATAATCTTCTACCGGGGGTGATATTTATCCATAACGGAGTACCGAAAGGATAAGTATCTTGAGGAGACTTATTTCCAATAAAGTACTAAATAGATAAACATATTTACGGCGAAATCTCATATAGATAAGTTTCTTCAGAAAATTTATTTACAACGGAGTACTAAATGAACATCTATAATATAATATATTTATAACAAAAATATCCTATATTTTCAACGCCTAGCAGTGGAATAAATCTACGCAGTATGGTATTTATTTAGAGTTTGGTTTTAAATGTTAATTGCTCACATAATTTGTATATTTCCCTTGAAATTTTCCATCTAAAGTTTAGTTTTTCTGCTCACGTAATTTGTATGTTTCTCTTGAAAATTTTCCATCTAAGGTTTAGTTTTTCAAATTTGTTATAATTTATTTTAACAAATTTATGATTCAACATTATTTTTAAAAATAGTAAATACTAAATAATTTGTGATGTCTGCTAAGCTAATTATAAATAAGCAAGTTTGATAATGCAATCAGCGAAAGACAAAAAGGGATTGTGATTTATGAATGTTTAATAACATTAGCTAATTTTTTATAATGGGTTGCCAACATATCATTTATTTGAGTAAGGAAAATTATTTTGATTGTTAAAGTAGCAATAAAATATTAGTTAGAAATAGAGAGTAGATAATAGGCAAGAGAGAAGTTAATTCTATCAGTACAACCACGTGTCCACCATAAAAGCAAATCATAATGAGGTGTGAATGTAAGTGCAGATGGGGTCCACTGTCCAGGGCTAAAATGTCTGCCTGCTACAGTAACATTTTATGTGGACCAATTAAAATAAGGAATTCAATTTAGTTACCAAAACTACCCTCGTCAACAAGCAGACATGTTGACGGAGAGCTCTCTGCTAACTAGTAGAAATATCCTATATTTTCTTAATTTTCTTTTGGACAAAAGGCACATTAAAGATTTATTTAAAAAATTTATTAAATCCAGTAATCAAATCTCGCATTAGCAGAAAAAGAAAAAAAGTGAAAAAGGAAAGAAGTCTTGCTGTAAGCCTTTTACCCGCAGATTACTTTTTCTACAAGCCACGACCAATATCTATACTTCCCTTCATTTCCTTCAATGATTGAGAGATTGCCCGCCACAGACTCATCATTCATCAAAACCCTTGTGTTTCCATCAATTTCTTCACTTCTTTTACAACTTTTACAGAAATCTATTTTCTATTTTGGGGAAGATATAGTAAGTAAGTAAGAATGATACTACCAGTGTTTAAGCTAGGGGCACTTGCCCTCAAATCTTTCTGCAAACCCATCGGCCGTCGCATTAAGAAAGAGGCTGGCTATCACCCTAGGTTCCGAAATTTCATCATCAACATTGCCCAGGTTTTGTTTCTATTTCAATTTCTTCAATTTTACCAAATGGTCAATGGTAAATAATGTAAAAGTGAGCAATCGTGAAAGAGCTGGAGTTTTCATTAGAGGAGGATTTTCAGAAATTAAACGTAATAAGTAGTCAAGTTTTCTGAGATAACAGTAGCCCCTTTTAAAATTTAGTGAGATCGCTGTGAGTTTAAGCAGTTACTTATGTGGTGAAACTACATAGCTTCTCCACATGTGGTTACTTGATCGGAAAGTTCTCTTGACTGAGCTCATTTCCTGAATTGGAAGATCAATATCGTAGGTGGATGAATAATTGACCGTAGGTTGGAATTACCTAATAGATTTGAATCGGTGAAATGAAAAATGGTTATGCTAAAAAAATTAGAGGGAATATTTTCTTGATAACAGACAAATCCCCAAGGACCAGTGGTGCACAGTTGGATCAAGGGGCCACCTCTATTCTACCCTTATCCACTTAACTACAAACTATTGTATGTCCCAGGGTTCAAACTCGTGACGTGTAGGGGTGAGCGTTCGGGCAATTCGGATTGAATATAGAAATTTCGGTTTTCGGATTAAAAAAATGACAATTCAAATCCAATCCAAATAAACTTGGATTGGATCGGATTTTTTAAGTTTGGATTCGGATTAATCGGTTTGGATATTTTGGATTTTCGGTTTTGAGTTTATAAGTTGTGATGTTCTTCTTTCTACGATAATGAACATCCAAATAAGGTATTCATGTTAAATTGCCTAAAAAGTTCTTCATTTTCACCGCAATCATCCAAATAAAGTATTCAAGTAATGAAATCATCATCAAGGAAATACAATAAAGATATTAGTAAGGCCGATAAGAAGTAGCAATAGTAAGATCATGTCCAGATAGAAAGTATTATGATAGTAACTTAATAATTAGTATTGAATATATGAGATTATGTCTCATGGTTAGGATATTGGACTTGTTACTATTGGCATATGGAATAATGGACTAAATATAAAATATAAAAATTTCGGATTTTTGGATATCCAGAAATCTGAAGTACCAAATCCAAAATCCAATCCATAATCCGAAAATCCAAACAATTTGAATTTCGGGTTTGCCCAAACTATGCCCACCCCTAGTGACGTGCGGCTAACTACAAGGACCATTACTCATATGATCACTCAACTATCCAAAATTATGGACTAAGCTCAACAGGAAAGTCACTCAACTATTCCTATTGTACACAGATGGTCACTCAACCGGAATTGTCAAACTTTTCGGTGGAAAAATGTGACGTGGCAGTCCACATGGACTTTTTATATTTTGGATCAAATAAAATAATTAACACCCAAACAAAACATAGAAAATTCACTTATACTCCCAACCTGACCCACAAAAAATAAAAATCCACTACTAAATAAAACCATACGCTAAAATGCATCCCTGTTGTAAATGCATCTCTTTTCTTCTTATAAAAAGTAGATTTCTTCTTTTTTTTTCCATGGTTTTTCTCTAGTTTTATAAAATAATAATGGGTACGAGATTAAGAACTAAGAACTAGAGTGACCCGTGTTCTTCTTTTCTCAATAACATGTATTCTTCTTTTGACGGTTTTTCTTCTACTTTTTATAAAATAATAATGGGTACGAGATTAAGACTAGAGTGAAAGCATGAAAAAAATGTGCTTTTTTAAAGAATAAGAGAGATGCATTTGTAATAGAGATGCGTTTTAGCATTTGATTTTATTTAGGGGGTGAATTTTTATTTTTAGCGAGTTAGGTTGGGTGTATGGTGGATTTTCTATGTTTTGTTTGGGTGTTAATTATTTTATTTGGTCCAAAAAAATAAAAAATAAATATGGACTGTCATGTCACATTTTTTCACATGAAAGTTAGATAATTTCAATTGAGTGACCATTGTGTGTAATAGGAATAGTTGAGTGACTTTCTTGTTACAAATGATAGAAAAGTGACTTTAGTCCATAATTTTGGATAGTTGAGGGCTCTTACCACTAGGGCCTAAAAGAATAGCAAATAGAAAAGCATTCTAAGTGTATTTAGTTAAGTACAAAAACTGTAATATGGATAGATACATTTTTATTCATCATGTTTGACTAGGGAAAGGGATTATGATTCTATAGGAAATTGAAAACGTCAATGTAAGTTATGGTTTATAAATTAGAAGACAAGGAGATAAGTGTCGAAGGCTGATCATGATAGTATTTTTTGATAAAGAGGCTGATCATGATAGTATTAAGAAATTCTTGTTTGCAGTATTCTTCGATACACTCAAAGTAAAACAACTATTTAGCTTCCATATACTTGTTAAGTCACATTTAAAATTGCATCACATGGGTAGCCTAGTAGTCAATGAGGTGGATGTTGATCTTGGAAACCACGTTGCAAATCCCAACAGAGAGAAAAAATACTTGGTGATTTCTTCCCATATGCCTAAACCTTTCCGGCAAAGTTACCCATTACCTGTGTTGGTGGGAGGTAGCAGGTACTCGGTGGAATAGTCGAGGTGCTCGCAAGATAAGCCTAGATACGGTTGTTTAGAGGAAAAGAGAGAAAAAAATACATGCAGACACACACTCAAAATTTGTCACATCCATGGAACTTAATTTCCTTGAGCTTGTGTTTCAGTCTCGCATTATTTTTCCGGGATGTGTGATCTAAGTTGATATATTCCCTCCTCTTGTCCATTAGAACTGAAGGTTACTGGAAATGGTAATTCATGGAAAATATGCATATTTGATATCTTTCTTTCTTTTTTCTTTTTTAATGCAGGCAAACCATAGATTCTCAACGAAATTGCAAAGACGTATATATGGTCATGCAACTGATGTTGCAATTCGCCCTCTAAATGAAGAAAAGGCAGTTCAAGCTGCTGCTGATCTTCTAGGTGAACTCTTTGTGTTCTCGGTAATGTTGTCTCTATGTCCTTAATTTGTTATATTGCACATATATTTTCTCGTATGGGATAATGATTATTGATCGTCATGATAATGTGGTTGGAGAAGCTGATTTATTTATTGATGAGAGCACCCTTGTTTATGTCCTATTCCACTTGTGATGCAACCCACAAATTCTTTTACATATTTTCATAGTGGACCATAGCCAGGATGTTAGTAATCCATAACTTAATCCAATATTCTAGGTGTAATGGAGAAGGCATGACATCTTTTGCTACAGAATGCGGGTTTGTCATATATCAAACGGCTAATTTTTAAAATTGAAATTTGAACACGGATGTCTTCTGCAATCGGTATCACTAAATAATCCAAAATCACTGAATTCTTAAGTACCTGATATATTAATTTGTTGTAACAACCGAGTTGCCTCTTTTATACATGTGCACCAAAACGTAAAAGATGTTGACTATATTCTATGGTCATGTTACTGGCAGTATGTATGTTTCAATTATGTTTTTTTTAAGAAAGAACAGCACAAAGATTGTGCAGTTAGAAGTGACAATACTTACTCCAAGGAAAAAACAAAAAGATAAGAATCCCCCTACAACAAAAACTTACATATTCTATGATGTCAAGTATGGAGTCACTATCATTTACAGGGCATTCTTTACACCAAAAAAGAAAAAGTACCAAGCAATTCATTTTTATTCTCTGGATGGAGTTCCTTTCTCCCTCAAAACATCTGGAGATCCTTTCATTCCAGACAGTCCACCAAATACAGGCTGGGATCATCTGCCACCATTTCTTCAGCCTAACACCATCAGTCACACCACCCCAACATCTAAAGAGGTCAGTTGTATCCTTTGGCATGACCCAATTCATTCTGACTATACTCAGAAACAAGTGCCACAAATGAGAAGTAACCACACAGTGTAGGAACAAATGAGAGTTATCTTCAGCCTCCCTTTCACTTAGATAACATCTGGAACTCAGATGATAACCCCTCCTCGTTAGTTTTTCATGGGTCAGACAAGCTTGTTTAGCCACTAACTAGACGAAGACTAGCACCTTAGAGGGTGCATTTACCTTCCAAATCTGTTTTCAAGGCCAGCCTCTACCAATGTGGATGTTGTCCATTTGACTTTTGTAAGCTGAATTCACTGAGAAAAACCTAGTGCTTGACCTTTCCCATACCAGGGATCTTCGCATTCTGTGAGGCCTTGCAAATGATCAAGTTGATTTAACAATGCAGCAACTCTGTCATCCCAGTCATTGAGCATCCTTCTGAAGTTCAAATTACAGCCCTGTTGTCCCCTTATTTCTTCCACCTTGGCCTGTGTGTTTGATGCTAGCAGAAACAGATCAGGATACTGATCTTTTAGAGGACCATGTCCTATCCAGTTGTCATCCCAAAAGGCAGCCTTCCACCTTGGCCTGTGTGTTTGATGCTATGTTTCAATTATGTTATATGTTAATATTTATTAAAGTATGTTAATATAGTTGTTAGTACTCCATGTGACCGAAAATCTTGCTTTACATTCCTTTTTCAGTTGTCTGAAAATGTTCTCCACTCCTGATTAGAAAGTTTGAATACAAAAGTTTCAAGATTCCGGCCTTGTTTTAAAACTCTCAGTACTATTTTATCATCTTCTCCGCCATTTTTTAATTCATTTTAATAACGGTGGTGTTCAGGCTTAGCTTACGCTCACCTTGACTATTCAACTAGATACCTGCATCTTTCCACCAATATAGGTAGTGAGTAACTCTACCTGTCAAGGTTTAGGCTGAACAAATGAGAAGAAATCACCGTGCCTTTTGCCTCTGCTAGGATTTGAACCTTGTGCTCTTATGGTTCTCGTTCCAGCTTCATTGACCGCTAGTCCATGCCCTGGATGCTCATCTAGGCCACTATTCTGCAGCACAAAATAAAAAATGGCCTCACATGTTTCTTTACAATAGTAAATGGTTCACGTTTCAGCTTTTATCTTAATAATCGAGCCAAATCAAACTAATCAGACAAACTGAGACGAAGGAAGTGTTGATTAAATGTATCAATATGGTGCCTTTTAATTGTGAATCTACTGTTACTATTTGATATCTGATCGGTTAGAAAATTTTATATCTAGTGACAAACTAAAAATTTGAAAGCATTTGAAGTGGCATCACGTGATCGTATGTTTCTGTTACGGAGCTCGTCTAGTTGGGTTATCAAACTGACTCCCTAGTATGATGGAAACCTACAATTTATGAATCCAAATCCCAACTGCTCAAAATGGCTTGATTTGGTTGAGTGAAGCTAACTTGAAGAAGGGCTGGTGTGGCACCTTCTTCGTTTTCCTTCTCTTTTTTTTGTTTCCCATACATATTTGGCATCACCAAAAACACTAGGTGTATAGATGTGAACTGAAAAGTGAAGTTTTGATTTACTTGATCTGCAGCAGAATGTCGTAGATGCTCCTTTTAACCTGATATTCCCTCTTTCAGTGCACAACAAGTCAATTATTTATGAATGTATAGTGTGGAGATGTCTAGAATTACCTTGTTCAGTCTTCTCTTCTTTCTCCACCAAAGGCAGAATGCCATCAACTTATGCTTCTTTTTTGTTAAAAATCTGTTTAATTAGGTGGCTGGAGCTGCTGTTATCTTCGAGGTGCAAAGAAGTTCCAGATCTGAAGCTAGAAAGGAGGAACTTCGAAAGCAGGAACTAGAGGTGCATACCGATATTCGTAACAATGATCTTCTTGTGCCTGAAATATTTACCAAGTCCTTCCTCCCTATGTCCTATTTCCTTTACGAAAATAGATAAAATATTCTCCTTAGAACTCATTAAAAACGAAATTTAAAGATCGAGAGGAAACATCTCAACTGAAATGCTAAATAAGCGCGTCTTGAATTAGTGTTGCTCTCCACATCGATAACATCAGGTTTAGGTGAGTGTCTTCAGTATGACGTATGTGTTAGTTTTTGAGTTAACGACTTAATTACCTGTCGTAAGTTTAGGTTGTCTGAGATTTTCTCCACACTGCACCTAATCAGAAACAATTAACATTGAACTTATATAGTTTTGAACTCGATAAATGAAACCATAAATGAATGTGAATTTACAACCCAAAAGTGTAGCTTAGTGGTCAAGGGGGTTCAAAATCTTTGAAAGGTCATAGGTTCAATTCCAACTAGCTACGATTTTCCTTATAAAAAAAAATGAATGTGAATTTACCTTTTCACTTGTTGGTGTGCTATACTTGAAACTTTTTAGAGCTGTTTTTTTTCTTTCTTCACCTCATTTACTGTTTCATCCTTGTTTTCCTTAATACTGCAATGAGCTAAGCATTTTACGGTTGTCATGGTTAATGAGCACAGATACAAATATTATGTCTTAGATTGAGGAGATATGTTACTAAAATTTTCTGTTACAAGGAACTAATATCACTGATATCACAGCCCCCTGTTATATTTCCATGTTAGAACTAATTCATAAATTCTTTGCTTTCCTAGGCAATGAAGCAGCGAGACGAAGAGCTGAGTAGAGAGATTGAGTTTCTTAAGAACAGAGTTATTGAACTGGAGCGACATGCCAAAACACGAGGATTGAGTAGTATCTTTAGCATCGGGAATGCAGAAAGTACTAAAGATAAAGTAAAAGCTGGTTGATTATCTGCTGCTGTTGTGCTAACATACACATCGACATTGTAAGACCCCTCTACAGTTGAGTAACTTAAAGAGTTGATGTCTGTTTTCATCAACTCCTTGTTTGTACTATTTTAGCATTCCTGGAAGAGAATGCAGTAGTTTCTGGGAGTAGAGAAAACTTAAAGCAACTCTGACTAAGATGTTTCTCAGGACATTCTAAGTTTGACAGGCCAAAGCCATTAGAATACTACTAACCAAATGGGTATCCATGGTGGTCAGCCTTTGGTCTGCGTAAAAGGCAAACATATTATATTGTAAAGGAGTGATATATTTTGGACAATGTTTGCACCTAGCCATTGAGGCAGTTCTGATGTCAATTTTACTTGTTCTGGCTTAGTAATAAGGATTGTTATTATGTTAAGAGTTCAGCTGTTCAGGTGTCTCCAATTTGTTACTCCCTCTTTTTCAATTTATGTGTCTTACTTTCTTTTTTAGTCTGTTTAAAAAAGAATGCATCTTTTTATATTTAGTAAATCTTTAACTCTAACATTTCACTTGGTATATTTAATCTGTTTCAAAAAGAATGCATCTTTCTATATTTAGTAAATCTTTAACTCTAACATTTCACATAGTATATTTAAGACCACAAGATTCAAGGATGATACATTATACACATCTTTAGTTTAAGATCACAAGATATAAAAGTCTTTCTGGCTTTTCTTAAACTAAGTGCATGTATTTTTACCTATTGTGAATTTGTCATGTGGTTATACCTATTGTGAATTTGTCATGTAGGTGTAGGAAGTCTGTTCAGGTGGTGTTCATGTCGTTTAGCCACCGATTTGTAAACTTGGATGGATATTCGTTCTCAATCATAATGCAGTTTTATTTAAAAATTTGTTATTTAAAATGTAATTTACTTCAAAGGTGTTACGAAAACGAAATTATGATGGATCTCAAAAATTCAGTTATTCAGTTCCAACAGGAAGGTGACATATTCTCACGAAAATGATTAATAAGTATCTGAGAATTTATTATAAGATTCACAGCATGCAAACATGAAACAGTATATGTATATCAATTATAGTGGTTTTGCAATATATTTTATATTTAGGAAGAATAATTTAGTAAAGTAAAATATAAAAGATGATTTCGAATAATTTTTCTTACTTTTTCCACCAAAGAGTCAATAGATAAGAAGGGCAGCTTTTAAGACAAGCAGCAGATTCGCACATCAGAAAATTAACTACATCAAACCTTCCCTGATTTGAGGTGTCAAATCGACTCATTAATGCCAGAGAAGAGAGAAGAATATCAAGGAATTTGCATGTTGGATAACCAATAAATCGATTAAATATCCTTAGTCTACAATGACTAGTGAAACAATAGGGTAGGTGGGTACACAGGTGAAATAATCTATTCAAACATGCCTCAGTTCAATCTTTGCAATCAAATACACCCTATCCTAGAGATTCATAAGAAGCTATACTACAATCATACACTAAGCTAAGAAAAATATAGAAACAAGGATAAAGAATGCTGAGGAATCACTCAAGGAGGGGGGCTGCAGCTCAAATCCCGACTTGAGCGCCAGTAAACCAGAGCTCTCACGGCTAAGCAATTCATGTGGTTAATTCCTTGTACAGAAGGAGAAATTCCCCTGTCACACGATAATTTGAGCTCAAAAAGAAGAAAGAACATCGTCCAACATATAGATTAGTCCTTGTTTCAAGTAGAACAGCACCCAACTTTCTTTACTGCTGAAACATCATCCTTATTTCCGACATTAATAGTCTGCCCCTTGGGCAATGCTGCCGGGTCATCTCCTGCTTCAAGAGCTTTCCTGCTCACGACACGGTGTATTTGAGTGAGCACTTCTGTGAAGGCATTTTCCACGTTCATGGACTCCAGAGCAGATGTTTCCATGAAAAAAATACTCTCCTTCTCAGCAAATGCTTTGGCATCCTCGGTGGAAACAGCCCGTAGGTGACGCAAATCTGCCTTATTCCCCACAAGCATTATGACAATGTTGGAGTCAGTATGATCTCTGAGCTCCTTTAACCACCTCTCCACGTTCTCGAAAGTCACATGACGAGTGACGTCATAAACCAGCAATGCACCAACAGCTCCTCGATAGTAGGCACTTGTGATTGCACGATATCTTCAAGAAGAAGCATCAGCTAAGATTATGATTATGATATAATGATGGACTCGTAACATTTCCAAACAGGAAACCAAAATATTAACATTGTAACCAAATAGAGAAGATGAATACACAATGCATGGGTCCACTGAAGACAGTAGAAGTCCAGATTTAATCCAATCAAAGCACGACATCTACTTTTCAAGAAAATAGACTTGCATCTTGTGTCAACTTTTAGCTTAAAAGCAGACCTCTATAGAGATATAGAAACTCAAAAAAAGCCTATGGCTAAGAAATAAGGAAGCAGTATCTCACCAGCATATCCATAAATTATTAATATCGTTTCCCACAAGTCATCAACACAAACAGACAGCAAAAACAAAGAACAAAAGGGAGTAGAACTTCATATAATACCCGTCACAACTCACTCATCAAATAATAAAAAGAATACTCGCAACTCATATGGCAAAATCTATAGAAGAATAAGACACTCTAGACTAGAAATGGTGGAACTAGAAGTCTAGGAGAAAAGAAAGCATGAAAAGACATTCTCCTAATGTATCAAAATTATTCATGACAACAACCTAATCATGTTGCATTTCAGCCTAAAAATTGGACGAATAAAGATGGTAGAAAAAATTCTAGAAATCCCTTTTAGCATAATGAATCAAGCTTCGGCAAGTTTCATTTTCTAGATTCAAGCAGTCAGCACAGACAGAAACTGACCCCCAATTGTGCCACAACCATAAAAAATTGGTTTGGAAAAAACCACATGTAAGCCTCAAACTCTCCAGAATCTTAAAGCATGTAAGAATCTAGAATCATATACTTTCTCCAGACTTAGACAAGTGTAAAATACATTTGGCTTGAAAAATGACGAGAATGAATCTCTGAGGATTACAATTTCTTCCAAACCACCAAAGCACATGTAACAGCATCAGCTATCCGATGATACAAACATCAACTCATTCCTAATTAGTTTAAGGCTTTAAGCCCTCGCTAATTTACTTTAGCTTAAAAAATTAACTCATCCTAAATCGATATAAACCTAGAACAGATGAAACAAAAGCACTCTCAGCTCCCTCATACTGAATATAGCTGATTTACCAAAAGATGAGATCCACAAACTTAACCATAGTGATGACCAGGAGCAGCCACAGTATAGTGCAGCAGGTGCGTCTACACCTACTTAAATTTACAGACAAAATAATTTACATTTAAGTATGCCTAATACTGGATCTAGCCTCCATCCTTAACTTAAAAGCGGATTACAACCGCTCCTACACTTTGCACTCTCAATATACATAAGAGACGTATCAGATCTAATTTGACACAAAAATGACATTCCGTAACGTAAATAAAGCTCAAATGTATATCAGATCTCAAAGTTCCAAACAATTCGGCAACTACTATAACTTATATCTATACAAATTGAAATGAAATAATAGGAAGTGAGTAGGAAAAAAAGGAAGATACCGTTCCTGGCCGGCGGTGTCCCAAATCTGAGCCTTAACGACCTTATCCTCGACGCGGATGCTACGAGTGGCGAACTCAACGCCGATGGTGGACTTTGACTCCAGGCTGAACTCATTGCGACTAAATCTTGACAGCAGGTTCGATTTTCCAACACCGGAATCACCGATTAGAACTACCTTGAACAAGTAATCATAATCGTCGTCTGCTCTGTATGCCCCCATTTTTTATGCTTTAACCAATAAATATAAAACCCTCTCTCTGTAGCGTTATGAGCTGTATATATTATAGAGAGAGGATAATGGGGATTGGGGGCACAGAGTACGATAAATATTGAAGGAAGAAATGCAGAGAGGGAGATTTATTCAAAGCATTACTATTCAAACTTTTTAAAGTTCTTTTCTTAGGCAGAAAGAAGGTTATTTTACTTTTCTAAACTAATAAACCCTCCTTAAGTCTCTCTCTCTCACCTTCATTTTCTCAACAGTTCAAAATAAACAATTTGAAAAAGAAGGGAAAAAGATGAAAAAAGGTTGTTTTTTTTTCTCAAATTACTTTTTTTTGGTATTACATCATGGACAATAGTCACAATATTATCGGGCAAAAATTTGCTTTGGCTTTGTCATTTGACATGTGAATTAAGATAATTTGTTAAAGTTAATATCTCCGTGATAATTGGTTTCTCGGGTATTAAAAGGCAAACTTATTTTTACGTATTGGATAGAGCTAAAGAAGGTTAACACTAAACGAAATTCGGTCTTTTGTGACACTGGCATATATTCTGATATCGATGGCAATTGCCAAGTAATTTAAACTAACACACTAATAAAAACATAGAAATGGTGCCTTATGTTATTCAATTTAGATCAAGAAAATTGGCACATTATTGCATTTTATAGTAGTTTTTCTTAAGTAGTTTGTTTTTGAAGACCAAAGAGAGTTGGTGAAAATCGAAAGTTGCGGCTAACTGATGCAAGGGTTGGTGCCTCTGGAAAACTACTCTTTTTTTAAAACTCAAGTAGGAGACGAATTTTTAATTAGCGTGGAAACAGAAACAGTAAAAATTGGTTAGGAACATAATAACGACAAAACAGAAAGCAATAGGTAGGTAGAAGGCAAAGAAAGAAAGCGGACAGGTAATTTGAAAATGCGACCTTATTGCTCATTTGCAGCTTGACATGAGTTGTATAGCATTTTTACTAGAAAGACATGAACACAAGTAAAAGATAAAATATGTAGTTTACCCATTCAACTTACATCCAAATCTCAGTTCGTTTTTTTTTTTTTTTGCGGAATTATTTTTTACACACTTAATCTTTTAAAAGTATGTCTAAACCACACATTTTTATTACTCTTTTATTTTACACACATGATAGGCGAGTGAACAATTAAAATTTTGTGTCTAAAGGCTCATTTTGACGCCAGTTGTCCATCCTTTCCTTTTTTTCATTTTTCTAAATTATTTTCTTTCGTTTTTTTGAAAAAATTCTACCAAGTCTTTTCCATCTTCTTCCAATTACTGCACTATCACTTTCTTCTACCACCGTACCACCAAATATTTTTTGCCAAGATTTAAAGGAGGATTAAAAAAAAATTAGAGTTTCACATTCAACACGAGGAATTGTTGAATGACGGCGTCACTGGTGGTGCTTCGTGGGTGGTCAAATTTGAAGAAAAAATTCATGGAGTTCTTCATATGTGTGTCGTGAGAATTGGGTCTGTGGAATTTCTTCTATTTCACCCATTGATGGGTTGGAATTTTTTGGTTCTTTCCTGGTCTTATTGTTATTGGTGTAAGTAACTTTGGTACTCAACTATATTATCAGTTAGGTCAATCTGAAAGAGGGACGATACAAATACGAGAAACTTTAGGAAAATATTTAATCGGTAATGATGATATAAATTCAATGCCATCCTAATATTTTAAAAACCGAAACTAAAAATAAAGGTTTCATGGTTGATGCTGGTGCAGAAGTACTCACTTGGGAGGGGGCAGCCACGGTGGTACAACTTGGGGAAGATGAAGAAGATGGATATAATTGAAAATTCAATTTTTCTTTTAAAGTCAATTACGTTATTGTTGGTGCGTGACTACACTTGCTTCAAACACCAGCTGCCTTACCATTTTATCTTTTTTGTGACTTATGAAGGTGCTGTAAATCGATACTAAAACCATCACTAAAGGAAAAAAATAATTAGCATAAATAAATGAAACAAAACATTCGAGGGTATCACGAAAAAGTAAAACATTAATTGAAAGTGAATTGGTTGAACGATGAGAAGGGGAAGAGTGAAAAGTTGGACAAAATTTTATTGCGTTCGAGCATTTATTTTCAGTAACTCTGCCTTTACTCAGGTGTTACAGCGAAATACATTTCCTGGTATCCAGTGTTTGAAAAGGAATATTATATGATACATTTTTCTTTTCTATCTATATAAGCGTAAAAATCTATAAATGAGAAACACCTAAGTAGAGGTGAAAATAATTAAGCTTCACTAATACAAACGGTGGCACAAGCTTTGACAGGTATCGAGGAAAGGTAAAGAAAAAGGCTTCAATCCTTGGGTCTCTTGCTCATTTGTTTTCTTTTGTTCACTTCCAGGTATCTTTTCCTTAGTCTAATGGCTTTTGGCGTAACCTGCATCAAATTATTTTTACAAGAAATGAGCCATTAGCATAGATTTATTTCCTTTCGCTTAGTAATATATAATTCCAAATCAGTTCTGTTTCCATTGCGCAAGTCAGTAAAGCTTTATTGACCAAGAAACCCATGATTCAGAATAAGTAATACTACAAGTTACGTCATTTTATCAGGTTTGAGAAGTTAAAATACCAAACATACCTCAATAAGCTCGTCTGAAGCAACGTATCCTATGGCTTCTTCAAGACTCATCTGCAACAAAATCAGCAACATGATCAATACAACTCAGAGGAGCACAACATAACACCCGTCAAAATCCTTTAGCTAAGACATCTCGAAGATGGACAATCCAGTGAAGAATGAAACTTATCACTATTGGAGAAAACTAATATAGAGGATCATTCCACATAGATACTAAACTATATTTCCTGACATCCTTTAGCAGGGATCTTCATTGTGGACATTCTTTAACCACTTCACATAAGGAAATATGATTAAGAGTGGCATATCCAACAGCACAAAGTTTTGTAACTAGATAAAGTAAAATGCAACAACAACAACAAACCCAGTATATTCCCACAAGTGGGGTCTGGGGAGGGTAGTACGTACACAGACCTTACCCCTACCTAATGAAGGCAGAGAGGTTGTTTCTAATGAACCCTCGACTAGAAGATAAAGTAAAATGCAAAATGAGATATTTCTCGACCCAAAAAAAAAACAGTAAAAGCAAAATGAGATACTTACAAGGCGGGGAGGAGTTAACCTCACATTCTCATCCTTGCAAGCAGCCCTTACATTGGTGAGTTCTTTTGTCCTAACCGGGTTGACCTGTTTCATGCAATCACCCAAGAGTCACAGATGCACATGACAAATACACTAAGATAAGAAACAATAGCTCCTTACATCAAGATCGGTATCTCGAGAATGCTCTCCAATAATCATGCCATCATATGTCTGCATATTATCCAAGACAAAGATCAGAATATTTTTATATTGTTCATAAAAGCATGTCCATTTTGCTTTCTTCATTTACTTCGACATTTCAGATTTTAAAAGCCTTCACGTTACGAGGACTCTAGTACTATAGTCTATTATACATTCCACGCCTTAAAACATATCCCCCTTTTTTTATGAATAAGTAATCACAACTTAAATGGCAACAACATCTCAGAGCCATCAGCCCCAGGTTGTACATATTTGAGTTCCCAAAAGGAACCTAGTGTAAGGAAAGAAACTAAAAGAAAAAGTTGACAAACAGTTCAGTTGAACCACCTCCATCCCAGGTGCCACAAAGAGAATTCCACGAGCTTCTAAATTCATAAGAGCATGAGCAGTGATTAACCCGCGGCCCATCGATACCTGTTCAACCAATAGAGGCACAATTACCCACAAATGGAAAGAGGATATTATATCGAAATACAAGTGGTGTATATAGATTTTCCAGACATTCAAATCTGAAGCTAAACTGCCTCAAAGTGTAAGAGGGAAGCTGAATTAGATGTACTCATAACAAATATGCTAAAGACAATTGGCAATAGAATAAGGTCCAAGGGAATTCTGGGTTCAACGAGGATGCTTTGCAAATATTTTCAATGTTACAATTTACCGAATTGTCATCCGTGAAAATACTATGAGAAAATCTAGAGGAATGTTTTTTATATTTTTTCAAACCTAGCATCCTTAAGCAGGTAAGTAAACGCATCTCAAGGTGGTACTATGAAGCATGAAGCAAGAAAGTCACAAGTTGTAAAAGGACAATAGACAGAAAAACACTGAAATGTCTGGCCAAGTGACACCAATTCACACAACACTACATAGTAACAATGTTTAAAGTGAAAATTGGCTGAACAAACTTAAGATGTATAGAATGGGAGATGAAAAAAAACATTCCTGGCAGAACAGAGGGACATAACCCACCATTTATACTTAACAAAGATGAAACATAGAGCAACATTAAACAGAACAAGGGGACTGAAGAAAAGATCTCAAATGTGTCTTTGCAGGGTAACAAGTGCTTACTAGTACTCCTTTCCTGACATTTCCAAGAGGACCACGGTATTTTTCATAAGCTGCACCAAGAAGAAAAATGCTAAGTTCAATGAAACGTTCATTTAACCATATGTGAGTATTCAACAAGCATGCGTCATAAGAAGTCGAGTAAGCAAAGAAGGAACAAAGCTAAAGAATAACTCCAACAGAACCAGAGACTTGGCAATTGCTAAATGAAAATTTGCTTTATACACATGTATTTGGGAGTTGATCGTGATTAAGCAAAGATACATCCTCGCTTGCATCTATTCAAAACAGAAAAAGAGGGCAAAAACTTATTTTGAAGTGCCATTCAAAAATCAGCACACAAGGACAAGTTTTTCCTTATTCTTGACTGTTCAATAAAAATTTAGAATCCACACGTTCTGAAGACTTTCCTCAAATCTGAAAATATAGTTAACACTGTATTCCCTGTCAAAGAAAAAACAGGCCCATGAAGAACCTCAGCCACCAAAAGCTCAGAAGATCAAAAATAAGAAAGAAAAGGACGGAATGGTTAGACAATGTGGATCTGAGGAAAGAACAAGGATATAAAGAGGACTACATTTGCAACATACGTGTAAATTCTGAGACCTTGCAATACCAGACAATTTGAGCTGATATACTCAGGATCCACATATTGCTACAGTTACATTTTTGCATAGTCTACTATTAAATTGTATTAAAATAGGAGAGAGGACATAATTGCAGAAGTACACAGAAATATCCTATTGTAATGTGCAGCAGGAAATTGAAGAAATGGTCAGATAAACTTGTACGATAAAAAGTATTAAAGAAAAGTATACTTAGAAATGCCCGGTGCATAAATCCAGCGCCACGGGTGTCACTGCTGAACACACTTCTATAGCCAACTAGCCCTCTGCATTAGGTCAGGGAATGTTAAAAATTAGACAAACTAAACAATGGAATCAATCAGACAAGCTTGATGAATATGCAGTATATGGAGAATGTCTGAATACAGAAAAGGTAACATGAAACTGAAATCCACAAATTTGCTGGTTGCCTTCGATAAAAAGATTTAAGAAAATTCATTGATTAATCATTTCAATAAATTGACATTTACCTTTACAAATGCAGTAACCAAATTATCCAATAACTTTTAATTTCACATTGTTTCAGGGTTTTGGGGGCACACTAGAGAAACAAAGACCAGATAAAAGGAACATGTTTTTGGCAATACTTAGGATGTCTTGGACCATGCCAAAATCCACTTTTGAGCTATTGCAATGCTGAAACAAAGAGGGGTTGCGCAAGAAATCCCAAAGATTTGGTATGCAATTCCTCAAGCCATTTGGTGGACTGTTTGGCTTGAAAGAAATAGCAGAATTTTTTAAGGCAACAGGAGAAACATACATAGCTTTAAACAAAGATGTATTTGTTTGCTAGCTTTTTGGTGCAACCTGCTTATTGTACATGATGAAGTTGGATTTCTAGATGCAATAGAGGAACTGCAATTTTTTGTAATTACGTCTTTTAGCACTGGCTTAGTGCAAGTATTTATTTTATTTTTTTTTATTTGCACCGGGTGTTCGAGTCTCTTTGAGCCCCGACTAATCCCGGGGGTGCACAGGCCCTCGGCAAGGAGTTTCCCGCAAGTGCACCACGGTTAATTCAGGTTTTACCCAGTCCGATGGCCCTCAGAAATTGTTTGCACCCAGTGGGTTTCGAACTTGAGACCTTGAAAGGGAGCAAACCCCAAGGCTCAAGTCAATTGCCACCAAGCCAACCCCTAAGGGTTAGTGCAAGTATTTATAAAACTCATTGATTACTTATCGGAAAAAAGGAGGATGGAGAACAAAAATATGCTCAGATAACTAACCTTCTAGTATATACTAGAAGAGAAATCATTATTGACATTTTAAATTATATCAGTAACACGATGTATCCAGGTAATGCAAGGGAAGGATGAGCAGAATACTATTTCACAAGGCAAAGAGAGAGAAGAGGGGGGGGGGGGGGGGGTTAAAACCAATCTTCTAATTATGTATCATCATTACTCGATGTTGTAATAAAACCTGCAAAGAAGAAGTGAAAAAAATACCTTGAAGGACATGTAAGACACATTCTAGTCCTTCCCGTGTTGCCAGGAACAGGGCCCATGTCAGTAACTTCACCTCGCCTATGAGAAAGCGCTTCCATGACCAAACCTACATGCTCATCATCTACCTGGAAATAGAAAACATGGCCTAGAGGTTTGGCATAAGTTCTAAATAAGTAAAAAAAAATATCATAAGCTTATGCATTTGACTTGTGCACCTCAATAGTCACTTCTTCAATTGGCTCAAGCTTCACACTTTTCTCTACTTTGTACCTATGCATACAGACATTGCAAATGCAATATTATCAGCTTATCGCCTAGATTACTGGTAAATAATCGATATTAATAGCAGGGTGATCATTAGACAACTCAAGACACAAAAAGATACTTGTCTTAAATGAAGCTATACATGTCTACCGTATATATGCATGTGTATGTACTGGGATGTGCATGTAAGCATGCTTGTATAGTTATGGTAAACTTCAATCTACAGACCATGACATAATCCCCCTGCTCTTTTTGGCTAAATGCTCTATATATTCCTGAAGTATTGAGTAATCATAACAATATTTACCAAGTCACCAAGTTTGCAGTACAGAATTAAGAGTATGCAGGCATATCAAAGTGTAATTCCCTAGCAAACCAGCCTAGAACAATAACAAAGAAACTCACATGACTTTAGGTGGTGAGACAGAGAGCTCAAATCCTTCACGTCTCATGTTCTCAATTAAGATGCCTATTTTGGACAAGAAAACAGAAAGAAGAGTTAGATTGTATGTAAAACTCTAGAGAGATATTTCAGGTGGCATGCTTGATCCGGTTAATTATTGTCCCTAAAGCATATCTGAGGAGATAAGCAAGAATATTAACATTGTTAGAAATTGTTACACCTAAACTACTCACCTAATTGGAGTTCACCTCTACCCTGCACTTCATATGATTCTGACGTACTGGGGAGAACATTTATGGCGAGATTTGTTTCTGCTTCAGCTAGCAGCCGGTCACCAATTTTCCCTCCAGTCAACTATAAAAAGTGCAAGGCATTTTAGATGACATCAAAACACACAGAAGAACCTGCAGTTTTAGCAAATCCTATTGCCCAGGCAATTTTCACACACAAAAATCGAAGATACCTAACGGAATTCTTGAAAGCCAAAACTGACAAATTTGTCCTAAAAAATTCAATTAATTTATGGACACTGGTTCCAAAATGCTCTATCTCAAAATGGTAATAAAATTCTTATTGGTTACACAAGGAGCAATATATAGGTTCACTATTTCTCACCCAAATATCAAATAAACAAGAAAATTGAGACATTAGCAAGCCCCACCAATTCCTCTGTGCATGCAAAAGCATTACAAGATGCCAAATTCTTGCAACTTAATAGCAAAGAGAAGCAAAGTAACATCTTCACTCTCTGTCCCAACTGTATGTCTCTTATTTCCAGAACAAGTTATTGCATAGTACAATAACGAGTATATTCCTTGGATGGTCACCCAACTTATGGGAACATTCTACCAAAGTCACTTTTGTTTCTTTTACGAGAACAAAGTCACTCAACTATTGCATTTTGACTCAAAAAATAATTACCATACATTTGACATGCCATGTAATATTAAAATTTTATTTTCTGATACTAAAACTCATTTAACCTATGACCCTTATATCGATCTAACCCCCTTGAAGTTCATTACCTCTTTATTTTGACGACAATTAAAAAATTTAAAAAGTAATAAAAGTTAACAACATATCTATTTACTTTTTTCAAATTTATCAATTTATTAAAACTTCAAGAACTTTTGAAATTTTACTTAACAAAAATCAATTCAATGTATAGCAAAATACTCAACTCTATATACTCATTAAATTAAACAAATTTACAAAAGTTAACATGTTTAACTAATCATTTCAAACAACATCGATAGACAAGAATAGAATTATAGACTAGAGTAAATAGTTTTAGGAGTATAAGAATTCTACAACTATAAAAACAAGAAATATTAAAACAAATACTTCCTTCTTTTCAATCTAAATGACACACTTTCTTTATTAGTCCGTTAAAAAAAATGACACATTTTTATATTTTGAAACACTTTAACTTTAAGTTTTTTATTTTACCCACTTTACCCTTAATGAGAAGCTTTTATAGCCACACAAATGTCATGCCCCACAAAACTTTTGCCCCTTAAGCTTTTAGGATCACATGTTTCAAAAGTTTCTTACCCATCAAAAAATAAAAAAGTTTCAAAAGTCTTCTTTTTATTCTTAAACTTTGTGCCAAGTCGAACTACATCTAAATTGAAACGGAGGGAGTAATAAAAAAACGATGGGGGCGACGTGAGGAGGAGGAAAGCAGAATGGTTCAAAATATTTGAATCATTTCAAATAAAAAAAGTATAAAATTGAGATAAAAGAATATTTGAAGGAAATATAATAATAGCAATATAATTAATTCATTAAATTGTATGATATATCGTTGGGTAGGTTAGATGGGTATAAGGATCATGGGTTAAATGAGTTTTATCATTAAAAAATAGGATTTTAATATGACATGATATGTTAAATGAGTGGTATTTATTTTTTGGATCAAAATATAATAATTGGGTGACTTTGTTGTCCTAAAAGAAATAAAATCGGTAGGATATTCCCATAAGTCAGGTGACCATCCATTTAGACGTGTTTTTAGTATCACATAGATTATTTGTTAGAGAATGTAAGAAAGAATTAATATCAACTTCATTTTTAACTAGTAAATAGGAAAGGGAACAGAACTGGCATAGAACATGAAGAATGTCATTTTTATTCTCTAACTAATGAATTATTTTATTTCAGACCATCATGCTCTTTTCCTTCTCATTTTGAAAAAAAAACTTCTAAGGCTAATTATAGACAGTGGTCTAAAAAACAACTTGACAATATTATTAAATTTAACATAGAGGAAAAAGATAATGGCAGAGGAGATTTTGTTGTAGTCAAGCACACAATTATCGTCCAAGACCATCTAAGGAGACTATAACCCATTCCGTCAACCAATGAGGGAGTTAACACTCCACCCAGTGTTATCAAAAGGGAAAAGCGCAAAAAACTCTAAGGTCAGTTGGGGCTTTAAGCGCAAAGCGCAAATAAAGCGTGGGCTTTAAAATGAAGAAAGTCGCAAATGGAGAAAAACTACAAATATGTATGTGTAGTACAAAGACTAATATCTATAAGCATGAATACCAAATATATGGACAAAAAAATTAAAGAAAATTTACGATAAAGTAAAATATTAATTATTTAGTGTCACCTCTTTAAGATTACGCTCATTGGCAAGGAAAAGTATGTCTTAGAGCCTTGATGACAACACTAAAGCACGTGCTAAGCGAGGCAAAGCGCTCAACATGTTTTGAGCCTCGCTTCAGGGTTGAAGTGCACGTTAAGCGCACCTTTGATAACACTGACCCCACCACACACCTAGGACTGAACAGCTAGAACTTGGATAACATAACACGGGGGCCCAAAATTGAGAAACACAATAACATGGACCGATGTGCCTGGCTCTAATTACCATGTGAAAAAATGGACCTTGGACCAAACCCAATCCAAAAGTAAGCTCGTGAGGAAGGATTCCCCAACATCATATAAGGAGACCACAACTCATGCCCTCAACAAATGTGGGACCTAACACTAGCATTTGATATTTTCGTTAAGTTTAAAAGAGACCTCACCTTCAGAACCTAGCTCACAACTACAACTCATCAACCTCAGTCACAATCAAAAGTAATGATAAACATAAAACATAAGTGAAATAAAATATGGTTTCTAGCAGTGGAAGCAATTAGGGTAGGCTATCTACGTCACACCCCTTGGGTGCGGCCCTTCCGCGGTCCGTGCGTGAATCCGGGATGTTTTATGCACTGGGCTGCCCTATTATGATCAAACATACAAAGATCATACATGTTTAAACACAAAAATAGTGCATGAGATGAGTGTCTCTTTTAGAGATATTCTCCAAGTATTTTTGAAAACCACAGTCTCGGAGTATTATAGGGACAAAAGAGTATCAACTATCATTCACCACAGCAGTCGCAGATGGAAAGCAGATCCAACTAGACGTCTAGACACAGAGATCGCACAAATAGGAAATGAGCGGAACAAAATTACATACTTACATGAATACCGTCAGAACCAGCCAAGGGAGAATCATTGACACCAAAAGTCATGGAGATGGTAGGGGGATCAAGCTCAACAGTAGGTAATGCTGTCATAACCTATCAAATTTGAGAAGTTAAACTCAAAGAGTTCAGGGTCACTAAAATGTAACACCGATCAAGAACCATATACCATGCGGACATAAACTAGGAAACACATACAGGAAAATATAGTTAAACAAGTCACAAGTACTAAAATGTATCAACCGCCAAACATAATAAAGACTAGTCAACATATAAAGGAAAAGGAAGCAAAACAGCAGTAACATAATGAATTAGATATCAACTCTTGCTTGGTCTGAATCAACTGACTAGAATGTACATTGAATTACACACCTTATCACTAGTAGCTTGTTATATCCGATCCCAACATGTTTGGGACTGAAGCATAGTAGTTGTTTTGTGATCACTAGTAGCTTGTTAAGACTTCGACAATCATCTACGTTGGATATCTCAATACTTTGATTTTAGTTTTAAAGATGTACAACTTAAGATTTATAAAAGGAGCTACCTGTCTATTTTTTAATAAATCTTACTCCCTCTGTCCCAATTTTACGTGGCAATATTTGACTGTGCACGTAATTTAAGTAAGAAAGAAAAACTTTTGAAACTTGTGGTTTAAAAACAAGCCATAAACATTTGTGTGGCTATTGATTATCACATTCAGGGTAAATTGGGAAGTTTACAGTTAACCATTTTTAATTATAGAAAAGGTGACATTCTTTTTGGAACAAATTAAATAGGAAGGTATGCCACATAAAACAATTAAAATTTCATTGGATCCCAAAGTGATAACAAATTCACATACCTCCACATTTGCAACTGTGTGTCCAATTGTCGGACTAGACAACCCTGCCATTGACACTATGTCACCTGCACCAGCACTATCAACTGGATCTGCTCGCATACCCTTCTTTTTCATCAGCTTTACAATCTATAAAGCCGCATGTTTGACCATTAAACATGGAAAGAACACAAAGTGAACATTAGCGGATAATATCAAGGCATGGCACTAGTTCAGGCTTCCTATTCCACCAATAGGTAGGTAAATAAATAAATAAATAGTAGGATCCTGAATAGAATCCTAATCATTCACGCTTGAAATAAGTTGTCCGGATACTTAGCTTAGTAAACCATAAAATGAAATACCTTAATCCAGATCTAGATGAGCTATCTCCAATTATAGCTTTCCTCTAAAAACTTGACATAAAATAAAGCTGGCATCGACATTACAACCAACACTCTAACAACAGATTCTTTAAGTTATTAATCTCCTATGTTAATTAAGTATCAAAAAACAATACCATAATATCCCATGATAAAACAACACCTAATTCTCTACTTACATGGTTTTGACTATTTGACACCAAAAAGTTACCAATTTTGGATTTCAGTTTAGGTTGAGACTAACTCAAACTTTGACAAAACTTGAAACTTTGAAAATTAATTTAATGGTTCCACATACAGTAATTTATTGGATTTTTCAAATATTACTCTAACATCTTAAAACATATTAAGATAATAATAATAATAATAATAATAATAATAAAGCACCCAAGGGTGTGGCCTAGTGGTCAATGAAGTGGGTGAGAACCTTGAGGTCTCAGGTTCAAATCCCAACGGAGGCAAATACTAGGTGATTTCTTTTCATCTATCCAAGCCTTGGTGGATAGAGTTACCTGGTACCTGTTGTTGGTGGGAGGTGGCAGGTATCCCATGGAATTAGTTGAGGTGCGCGCAAGCTGGCCCGAACACCACGGTTATCAAAAAAAAAAAATAATAATAATAATAATAATAAAGTTTGAACAGATGAAAGATTTTCCATTAATTGTTTAGACAACAAACCTTTCCTTCTTCGAGTTTAACAGTTCCATCTTCTGTCTTCTTAAGCCCATGTACTCTATCACCCACACGAACAACTCCATAAGATACACGGCCCGTCAAAACACGACCAAGGTAAGGATCTTTCTCCATCATGGAAACCTGAAAGCAACTGTTAAGCATCTTCTCAATGCTCATAAAACATAGAACTGCAAAGATTCTGAAATGATTCAGAATTAAAAATCATCAAAAGAATGTGACCAGAAAAAAGAGAGATCAACCTGGTGCTTCAATGGTTCAGTACATCTAATGAGGAACCCCAACCTAAATGTTTGGACCCAATGAATCACATAAAAGATGAACTTATTTCTTAAGTTGAGATCACCTTTCAAAGAAGATAGTACCAGAAATCTAGACACTATAACAGGCTTTAAAACTACCTCATCTGTTGTACTTAATTAACGAATTGGTCGGAGGAATATTGGCTCTTCTTGTATAAATCCTAAATCTTGAGCCCCTTAACACCTGAACACCCCCCCCCCCAAACAACCTTTTTCCTTCTATTTGGATTGCTTTCTCACCTATTGTTAAATCCAGGCTATATACCAGCCTGCCTGACTTGTTCCTAAGCTGGGCTTCTTTGATTGATTGTTTAAACAACTCATTTCCCACATATAAAGCTCTCTTTCCCAACTCATCTTGCAGTGTTATATCCATCATAGATACATCCAGCTTAGCTCTGTATAGCAAAACAGCCCAAACTATTTAATCTGTTCGCATACACCGGCCTCCAAGATTCTTTGACTCTAAGAGTGAGCATCCGATTCTTTTTGAATTTTATAAGCTCATAGCCATATGATCATGTGTTCGCTTCTCTCTTCCATCTCCATTGCTAACTCATCAAATAAATATTCTATTTGCCATTACTTCAATTGTCCTACAAAATAATGCTCTCAGAACAAACAATCATCTGCACTTTCTCATCGACAATACATCCAAATATGAAGGAATTCAGTCTACAATCTCGTTGGGAAAAAAAAGATGGATGAATTTCTTACTCATGGGCCATGGCTAAAAGTAATTTGAAAAAACGGATAAGGGTCTGATTTGCCCCTCTACTATCATAAATAAGCCTTATTTACCCTCCGTTTAAATTTTCTATCACAAAAATATCCTTACCGTTATACATTAGGTTCATATTTACCCCTTACACGTTAAAACGGGTTACATTTGCCCTTCGTTATACTTTAGGATCATATTTACCCCTCTACTCTTAAAAAAGGGTTACATTTGCCCTTCGTTATACATATTTATCCTTAAAATTATACTTTAGGATCATATTTTCCCCTCACCCGTTAGATCGCCATGTCCCACCTTTGTTTTCCTACATGGCGCCTATGTGAATTTCTTTTTCTTCCAATTTAAATATGGTCACCTATTTAAGATAATTTAACTCGCCCACCAAATTTAAATAAGACACACTAACTAAAATAAATAAAAATCATAATTCCCAATCCCCCCCATCATCCATCTCTCTTCTCTGGGTCAACTCCATGTTTTTCGGAGAGCGAGAAAATTTGGACAGTGAGTGAACGAAACTATAGTGTTATCTCTAATTGATTTATTTAATTATTTTACCTTTGTCTATGTTAATTTGTTTCCCTTTAATACTTAGGAGTTAGGAGACATGAATCACTCAATGATGTTTTGAAATGTTTGTAGTTAGTGTGTCTTATTTCCATTTATTTTAGTTAGTGTGTCTTATTTAAATTGGGTGGGCGGGTCAAATTATCTTAAATAGGTGATCACATTTAAATTGGAAGAAAAAGAAATCCACATAGGCGCCATGTAGGAAAACAAAGGTGGGACATGGCGATCTAACGGGTGAGGGGAAAATATGATCCTAAAGTATAATTTTAAGGATAAATATGTATAACGAAGGGCAAATGTAACCCTTTTTGAAGAGTAGAGGGGTAAATATGATCCTAAAGTATAACGAAGGGCAAATGTAACCCGTTTTAACGTCTAAGGGGTAAATATGAACCTAATGTATAATGGTAAGGATATTTTTGATAGAAAATTTAAACGGGGGGTAAATAAGGCCTATTTATGATAGTAGAGGGGCAAATCAGACCCTTATCCGTTGAAAAAAATGAAGATATCTTAACTAAGTGCAGGAAGTTGTACAAGAGCTAAATGTATGTAAGCTTTAATATATGAGACCTGTTACCAGCTTTTGCACTTGCTACGCTTTAAATTCTGCGCAGTGGCATATGCAGCTATTCATCTAAATCATTTATTTCATGCAGATGTAGATTCATAAACAAAGTTATCCAAATGTGATACTAACCAACATCTGAAAAGGGGCATCTATGCTGGCACTTGGAGGAGGAACATGCCCAATAATCGCATCAAGCAATTGTGACATATCCTTCACATCATTAGGACATTTTGTATATGTGGAAGATGCCCATCCTTCTTTCGCCGAGGCATAAAGAACAGGAAAATCTAATTGTTCCTCTGAAACAAAAGAATACAAGCTTGATCAGAAAATAGTTGGAGGTTAAATTTAAAATCCATCACATAGAAGATATAGAGTTTGCATGTATGTGTGTGTGTGGAGAGAGAGAGAGAGAGAGAGAGAGAGAGAGAGAGAGAGAGAGTGTCCAAGCAAAAGATTGGAAAAAAGGAACTTCGAATTTTTATAAAGGCGATGTGTCTAGAACCTGAAGCACCAAGGTTTGCGAAAAGATCAAATACAAGGCTCTCGACTTCATTACATCTCTCTTCAGTCACTGCATATGTACAGTTGAACAGTTAAATATGAAACTACTAAAAGAGCTTGTGATGACTGAGAAATTGAGAATCACCTTAGAAACCATAATACCTGCAGGTTTGTCTACTTTATTGAGAAGAAGAATGGGGCGTAACCCATATTTTAGGGCCTTGGCAAGAACGAATTTTGTCTGAGCAAGTGGACCTTCACCAGCATCAACAACTAGTACTGCTCCCTCAACCATCCCAACAACCCTCTCAACCTGTAAGCAAAAGAAAAGTAAAGCTTATAATTGTCATGTCAACCTAAAAATATGAGGTGACACTCAGTATAAATTCAAAAAAACACTTCCGTCAAAACAGTAAAACACTGCATGACAAAGTCAAAGTTGATGGCATTTGACAGCAACCAACTGCACCATATGTTTTTAGATGAGGATGACATAAAAACAATAGAAAAGCTATTGCCAAGTCACTAGGGTAAAATGGACTATTGTTCTTATATTTCACTCCCATTCAATATCCAGTCTTATCAGCTTTTCTACAACCTACCAAAATTTAAATTAAAGTTTACCACAAAGAAATTGCTTTTACAGCAATCATACTTTAAAGGATGTAAGGAGAAGAAGACTAGAATTACAGCTTCAACTGGAGCCTGACGGACTTCCCAAAATCTTGAAATTATTGTGATTCTTTAACACTATACCAGCTGATCCATTTATTGATTATAGACAATCCGACACCGGAAAACTTCTTACTTGAGAAAGAAATTACAGTGGTAATTCTATTTTGAAGCAGACCAATGTTTTCTGCTCAATTTATCACTTTTCCCTCAAAATCCAAATAATTTTCAAAATTTTCAACACTTTCACGCTTTTTATATGTAATGTTCAATTTATCTTTAACACTTTTTACACAATTGGATCACAAGGTAATAGTCTAATTACCAATTCTTGTGGCAACTTCAATGTGATTTATATATCGGTGATTTTACATTATAAGGAAAATCACAAAATTTACAACAACAAAAAAGTACTTACTTCACCACCAAAATCCGCGTGTCCAGGAGTGTCCACCATGTTAAGCTCTTTGTCCTTCCACGAGATGGATGTAACCTTAAAGGTGTTAAAAGCATATCAGAGCTCACCCAAATTTTGGTCCAAGTAATTCTATTAATGGAGATTCACTTGAAAGGACACCAGGAACGCTACCTAATCAAAACAATGTTTAAACTAACATGTTGACCCAATTTGTAGTCACAAAAATAAAAAAAATTAAATCAAAAGAATATGGCCCCCAAATAAGTCAATCATAACCTCTTCTTCGGAAAGTATAATGACATCTTTAAGTTAGACCCCTTGGTCTAAACTTCATTCCTCCCAAATTGATGACCTCAAATTACTCAGAACAAAAGATAAATTCTCTTTCACCATGATTTGTCAACAACTGTTAAATATTTTATAATTTTTAAGCCTATATACTTTCTTTGAAGAGAATAATCAATGAACATCTCGCTTAAACTGAAAATAAATAAACTAACCTTGTAACTGAACCAAGTCATTTATTTTTAGCGTAGAAGATGTAGATAAAATACAATATTACCCAAGCACATCACACGTTATCCTAAAATCTGTATTTGCTTTGTTAATTAATGCCTATAAACTTTTCAGTATTAGATCGTCATCCAAAAATTCATCTCATCCAAAGAATGAACTTGGGCAATGACTCCGCAAAGAAGAACACAAAATGAAACCTCCACGGAAAATTTCCATTCGGAGGGGAAAGGACCAAAATAAAGAATCATGCACTATATTCCAGCTTCTAACTATATATGCGCACCATATTTCGATTACCCCCTTTTTTTCTTTTTATATGACGGTATTACCCCATTTAGGGAAACTACATTTTCTTTCTTCCAATTTTACCCTCTTCGAACTACTCAATCATACATTTAAAAGTGGTCTAACAACTTGTAAGTCCAAAATGCTTAACGATAAGACAAAAGAGGAGCAAGAATTTGCTATAAATTTGCCATAAAAATGACAACCTAAAAATCATAAGAGGATACAATATTACTTCAAATTTTGATACCCATAAAAATGACAGTACTTTTAGCTGACGTGTCCAGGTCTTCCAAGACTTGTTAAAGTGAGTGCACGGTCAACCGTCACATAAAGTGGACAAAAGGGGTATCATATCAGGGCATTCATAATACCTCTCAGTTTGAGGAAAAAGCAAAGCAATATACAGATTAAGTATGGGGACAAAGATAAGGGTGAAGAAAACCAACTATTAATTAGAACTTTCTAAGACCAATATCATCCATATCTGGCTCAGAAGATATACCTTGGTGTAAGTTTCATCACTCTACTACCAACCACATGGTAGCAGCCGTAAGTCCGGCCTTTCTTTCATCATTGCCAAAGGAAGCAGTAGCTTGCATTTCACATAGTAACAAGCTCTAGATTTTTTATATCCTCCATCACCATATGTATTTTAAAAACAAGATACATCTTGAAAAATCAAAATCACAGAAGTTCCTAATCCACGACTGTCAAGCTAAAGAATTATATTGGTGGTCATCACGAAACCTCTTAGTCTTAGAAGGAAAAAATCAAATCAATATAGAAATTAAGTACTAGGCTTGAATGGGAGAAAAAAACCAACTCATCAGCTAAAACTTTCTAAGATTAATATCATCCATATCTGGCTCAGCAAATATACCTAGCTGTAACTTTCATCTCTCTACTACCAACCACATGGTAGCAGCCGTAAGTCCGGCCTTTTTTTCATCACTGCCAGTGGAAGCAGTAGTTCGGACTTCACATAGTAACAACCTTACAATTCTGATATCCTACATCACCACATGTATTTAAAAACCAATATGCATCTAATGAAAACCGGGGGAAAAACATGCATCTTCAAAATCACAGAGCAACTCTGAATACCACGAACATTTAAGCCGAAAATCTGGTTGAATCAGGGTACAAGCTACTATAGTGAGTAGTGACTCAAACTCATAGAGCATCTTCAAATAACAGAGGAATTCATGGTCTAATTACTGTGATAATTCCATCTGAAGGTTAGCAACAAGGGTTTTTATCTTAATTTAATAGGTGTAAGGGACAATTGGGTGACTTGAACATAACATAAAATATTGCTATCAATGAAAGGAATACAGTGAATACTTAAGGAAGAGCACATAGGGAGCTCCATGGTATTACAAATTGAAAAACGAACGGACAACTCTGAGAGAAAACCTTTGTCGTTTATCTGGGCGGCAGAAAGTGGACCTTTTCCTAAACCATTTTTACATGCTTATGTGTCTTTATTCCACAAAATCGATCCCCTCCTAATCAATTCAACTGATATAAAAACTAAGGACCGAGTCGGCCCCAATTTAAAATTTATAGTTGAATCCATTTCCAGCTACACTATAACAAGAATGCTAGAAAAAAGACCCTCCTTTCGAACTATCAAAACTGATGAAACAGCGCCTTCTTCAAGTCCACCATCACATGCCCTATTAATTATAACTTTCTAAGACCAATATCATCCATATCTGATTATCTGGCTCAGAAGATATACCTTGATGTAAGTTTCATCACTCTACTACCAACCACATGGTAGCAGCCGTAAGTCCGGCCTTTCTTTCATCATTGCCAAAGGAAGCAGTAGCTTGCATTTCACATAGTAACAAGCTCTAGATATTTTATATCCCTCATCACCATATGTATTTTAAAAACAATATACATCTTGAAAAATCAAAATCACAGAAGTTCCTAATCCACGACTGTCAAGCTAAAGAATTATATTGGTGGTCATCACGAAACCTCTTAGTCTTAGAAGGAAAAAATCAAATCAATATAGAAATTAAGTACTAGGCTTGAATGGGAGAAAAAAACCAACTCATCAGCTAAAACTTTCTAAGATTAATATCATCCATATCTGGCTCAGCAAATATACCTAGCTGTAACTTTCATCTCTCTACTACCAACCACATGGTAGCAGCCGTAAGTCCGGCCTTTTTTTCATCACTGCCAGTGGAAGCAGTAGTTCGGACTTCACATAGTAACAACCTTACAATTCTGATATCCTACATCACCACATGTATTTAAAAACCAATATGCATCTAATGAAAACCGGGGGAAAAACATGCATCTTCAAAATCACAGAGCAACTCTGAATACCACGAACATTTAAGCCGAAAATCTGGTTGAATCAGGGTACAAGCTACTATAGTGAGTAGTGACTCAAACTCATAGAGCATCTTCAAATAACAGAGGAATTCATGGTCTAATTACTGTGATAATTCCATCTGAAGGTTAGCAACAAGGGTTTTTATCTTAATTTAATAGGTGTAAGGGACAATTGGGTGACTTGAACATAACATAAAATATTGCTATCAATGAAAGGAATACAGTGAATACTTAAGGAAGAGCACATAGGGAGCTCCATGGTATTACAAATTGAAAAACGAACGGACAACTCTGAGAGAAAACCTTTGTCGTTTATCTGGGCGGCAGAAAGTGGACCTTTTCCTAAACCATTTTTACATGCTTATGTGTCTTTATTCCACAAAATCGATCCCCTCCTAATCAATTCAACTGATATAAAAACTAAGGACCGAGTCGGCCCCAATTTAAAATTTATAGTTGAATCCATTTCCAGCTACACTATAACAAGAATGCTAGAAAAAAGACCCTCCTTTCGAACTATCAAAACTGATGAGAAACAGCGCCTTCTTCAAGTCCACCATCACATGCCCTATTAATTATAACTTTCTAAGACCAATATCATCCATATCTGATTATCTGGCTCAGAAGATATACCTTGATGTAAGTTTCATCACTCTACTACCAACCACATGGTAGCAGCCGTAAGTCCGGCCTTTCTTTCATCATTGCCAAAGGAAGCAGTAGCTTGCATTTCACATAGTAACAAGCTCTAGATATTTTATATCCCTCATCACCATATGTATTTTAAAAACAATATACATCTTGAAAAATCAAAATCACAGAAGTTCCTAATCCACGACTGTCAAGCTAAAGAATTATATTGGTGGTCATCACGAAACCTCTTAGTCTTAGAAGGAAAAAATCAAACCAATATAGAAATTAAGTACTAGGCAAAAGAATGGGAGAAAAAAACCAACTCATCAGCTAAAACTTTCTAAGATTAATATCATCCATATCTGGCTCAGCAAATATACCTAGCTGTAACTTTCATCTCTCTACTACCAACCACATGGTAGCAGCCGTAAGTCCGGCCTTTTTTTCATCACTGCCAGTGGAAGCAGTAGTTCGGACTTCACATAGTAACAACCTTACAATTCTGATATCCTACATCACCACATGTATTTAAAAACCAATATGCATCTAATGAAAACCGGGGGAAAAACATGCATCTTCAAAATCACAGAGCAACTCTGAATACCACGAACACTTAAGCCGAAAACCTGGTTGAATCAGGGTACAAGCTACTATAGTGAGCAGTGACTCAAACTCATAAAGCATCTTCAAATAACAGAGGAATTCATGGTCTAATTACTGTGATAATTCCATCTGAAGGTTAGCAACAAGGGTTTTTATCTTAATTTAATAGGTGTAAGGGACAATTGGGTGACTTAAACAAAACATAAAATATTGCTATCAATGAAGGGAAGACAGTGAATACTTAAGGAAGAGCACATAGGGAGCTCCATGGTAATACAAATTGAAAAGGGAACAAACAACTCTGAGATAAAACCTTTGTCGTTTATTTGGGCTGCAGAAAATGGACCTTTTCCTAAACCATTTTTACATAGTTATGTGTCTCTATTCCACAAAATTTATCCCCTCTTAATCAAATCAACTGATAAAAAAAACTACGGACCAAATCCATTTCCAGCTACACTATAACAAGTATGCTATAAAAAAGACCCTTCTTTCAAACTATCAAAACTGACGAAACAGCACCTTCCTCATGTCCACCATCACATGCCTCCCCCCCCCCCACACACACACGGAAAAAAAATCTCTCTAGCAACATTTCACGTCCACTAGCAGATACATCTAATATGTATGGACATAACCACGTATATGTACATATATTGCATACACATATAGCTTAGTATAGGTAAGCAATACAAAAGAAACCACTAAATTAACATTTTCTAATTTAATTTTCAATGACACAATTTGGATTTAAAAGATTTGATTGATCTAGCGCATTTCTTCTAGCATGAGAATCCTAGTGAGGCTTGCAGCAACTGTGATTAGCCCCAACAAACGCAAAGAGTTAATTATTCAAAAAGCACTTCTTTGTCCATCCAGATTTAAATGCAGTGATTACACCTTTTAACACATACACAAAGTAGCAAGGTTAGCGTGTGTGTGTGTGTATATAGAGTCCTATACCTTAGAAGCAATAGTGATGCCGCGCTCCCTTTCGAGGTCAATAGAGTCTAAGGCACGCTCGTGAGGTATATCGGCGCCACACTGGCGGAGGAGCCTATCCATGAGAGTAGTCTTGCCGTGATCAACGTGAGCTATAACCGCGACATTCCTGAGCCGCCCAGGATCCAGAGCACCGCCGGGGGCGGACTCGGCAGCGGTGGCGGTGGCAGTGGCGGTGGAAAAAGCTCGAGCATAGGATAAGGGTTTGATACGGGAATAATGGGAAGAAGGGGAGAAGGAGTTTCGAGTAGTGGACCAGAGAGACCGAAGCAATGGACCGACCATTTCGAACTCGGATGAGAGAAATGGCTGCTTCTGCTCCTTGCTAAATCTGAGTCCTCTGTTTATAGGGGTTTAGGGTTTTAGGGAAAAGTAGAAATAGAAGAAAAAAAGAAAGAAAAACTTATTTTCTTTTTATAAATTTTAGGCGCGAGCCTTTTTTTTTCTTTTTTTTTTCGGAATTGCTTTTTTTTTTAAAATACTTTTGACCAGAATCAATTTGTATTTGGCTAATTAATTTGAAATTTTTGAGCATGAATAATTATTTGACCAAGTTTTTAAAAACTGATTCTAAGTGTATTTTTCTCCAAAGTACTTTTCAAAAAAGTGATTTTGGATAGAAGTATTTTTTTCTATTTCTTCAAAATTGCTTCTGCTTACACTTCAACTTTAAATAAAAGGTACTTTTTTTAAGAAAAAAAAATATTATTGGCTCTAATGAAACCTGGTCAAACATGCTATAAGGCTTGTACATATTAAAGAAAACACTAATATTTTTTTAACTCAACTAAAATTTGAACATGATTCTTACTCGCTTCACATTAGGCAACACCCAAGTTATAAAATATTTTTTTATTAAACTATGGAAGAAAATGATGGAAAATTTTTTGAAGTATAATATATTGGTAGATCTATATATTTTACTACTTATAAATAAGCTGCTAACAAGAGGAGCATCGGGTCGTAAGAATATTTTGGAGTTATAGTTAACCGATTGAATATTATTGGAACATATAAATAAGCCACTAACGAGAAGAGATTCGGATCGTAAGGGTATTTTGGAGTTGTAGTTAAGCGATTGAACGTTGATGGAACTTATAAATAAGCTGCTAACGAGAGGATCTTCGGGCCATAAGGGTATTTTGGAGATGTAGTTAACCGATCGAATGTAATTGGATATATATATATATATATTTTTTTTATTATTATTATTATTTTGATTTATCGTTGCACCGCATAATTGCATGAGTTAGACACATGCTATCCCATTCGCCCCCGTGTTTACACATCTAAAACTGAAATCAAATTCTTCCAATTAGATCAAACTCAACGATCTGCCTCTTTACTTTTCTTTCTTCATATTTTGATACTGTCTCAACTAATCCTTTGTTTTTCGTTCATTTCAGTCTTTTTTGTTGCACTTCTCAATTTATTGTACAATTATACTGTCAGTTTTGTTTTGTCTGGTTTATTCCTTTATTTATCCAAGTTTTTTTTTTGGTCTGCACGCGTTTACTATTGTTAATTTTATTTTCAAAATTCCAGTTCTACCATATTGAAATTGTTTAATTGTGTAAAATTGTTGACTAGTTTTTTTTTTTTGGGTGGGATTGGAATGAGGAATACAAACACATTCTCTATGTGAAATTTTGAATTTTTTGGAATGCTTTTGTTGGTTTGGTACGATGGCTGGTTGGGGAACATAATACATAAACCCGAGATCTCGAGACGATTGGCCAAATGGGTCGTAGAAATCAACGGGTACGATATCAAATATTGACCCCGAACCGCCATCAAATCTCATTTTTGGCGGATTTCATGGCCGACTTCACGCCGGCCCTAATACCCGAAGTTGAAAAGGAATTGTTGTTGAACCTGGGTACTTCCTCCGGAATCTGGACCCTCTTTACGGACGGTGCCCTGAACGCAAAGGGGTCCGGATTTGTCATCGTGTTGAAACCTCCGACGGGTAATGTAGTTAGGTAATCTATTAGAACTGTAAAATTGACTAATAATGAGGCCGAGTATAAGGCCATGATTGTAGGTCTTGAACTGGCTAAAAGCCTGGGGGCGAGGTGATCGAAGCTAAGTGTGATTCCCTCATCGTGGTAAATCAAGCCAATGGGACGTTCAAAGTCAAAGAGGAACGAATGCAAAGGTACCTGGATAATCTACAGGTAACGCTACTTCGGTTCAAGGAATGGACCTTGCAACATATACCTAGGGACCAAAACAACGAAGTCGATGCTCTTACTAACTTGGGATCATCGGTTGATGATGATGAATTCAGCTCGGGAACGGTCGTACAACTCATGAAATCGGTAGTGGAAGAAGGCCACGACGAGATAAACTCGACAAGCCTGACCTGGGACTAGAGAAACAAGTACATTGATTACTTGAAGACCGGAAAGTTGCACTCGAATCCTAAAGAATCGGGAGCTCTACGCACAATGGCGGCCAGGTTCAGCATGTCCAAGGACAACACCCTATTTAGGAGAACGTTCGATGGACCACTCGCCATATATCTAGGAACCGGGAGATACCGAATATGTTTTTAGGAAGGTTCACGAAGGCACCTGCGGGAACCATTCGAGCGTCGAATCGTTGGTTCGTAAGATAATTAGAGTCGGCTACTACTGGATCGACATGGAGAAAGATGTAAAGGAGTTCGTGCAAAAATGCGATGGGTGTTTGAGGCATGCATCGATGATTCATCAGCCCGGGGAGCTACTATATTCGGTCTTGTCACCCTGTCCATTAATGAAATGGGGAATGGACATCGCCGCCCCCCTGCCATGGGCTCCCGATAAGGCTCAATTTATATTATTTATGACTGATTATATTTCTATATGGGTGGAAGCCCGGGCATTTGAGAAAGTCAGGGAGAAAGAATTTATTGATTTTATTTGGTACCACATAATATGCCGATTCGGAATGGAGGCTGAGATCGTATGCGACAATGGGAAGTAGTTCATCGGTAGTAAGGTGAGTAAATTTTTTGAAGACCATAAGATCAAAAGGATGTTATCAACACCCTATCACTCTAGTGAGAACGGGGAGGCGAAGTCTACGAAGAAAACCATACTCCAAAATCTTAAAAAGAGGTTGGTCGATGCCAAAGGAAAATGGAAGGAAATTTTACCCGAAGTTCTATGGGCATATCGTACAACCTCAAAATCTAGTATAGGGGCCACCCCGTTCTTGCTGGTCTATGATGCCGAAGCGCTAATACCGGTCGAAGTAGGATAATCGAGTCTCACATTCTAATATGCGATCGAAGAGTCAAACGATGAGGCTATGAGCACGAGCCTGGAACTGTTGGACGAAAGGCGCGAAGTCGCCCTCGTCCGGTTGGCCGCCCAAAAATAACGGATCGAAATGTATTATAACCGAAGATCCAACCCCCGACACTTCAATATCGGGAACTTGGTGTTAATAAAGGTGACACTAAACACCCGGAACCCGAACGAAGGGAAGTTGGGACCAAATTGGGAAGGTCCATATCGAATTATCGAGGTCACCAACAAATGATCATACAAACCCAAAGTAGTGAACGGTGAGTGACTACCGAATAACTGGAACGTAACCCACTTCAAACGATATTACTGCTAAGGTACGACCATATTCATTATTTTCCTTACATGTGTTATGAATTGGAATGACACTTGCAAGCAACGACCAAACAATGATGCGACTTTTAGGCCTGAAAGCACGCGTTGCACTTTTTTTTTCTTGAACCGGTTTTGTCCCAAATGGGTTTTCCTGCAAGGGTTTTAACATATTATAATCGAGTCTTAGGTTCTAATATGCAGTCGAAGAGTCAAACGATGAGGCTATGAGCACGAGCCTGGAACTATTGGACGAAAGGCGCGAAGTCGCCCTCGTCCGGTTGGCCGCCCAAAAATAACGGATCGAAATGTATTATAACCGAAGATCCAACCCCCGACACTTCAATATCGGGGACTTGGTGTTAATAAAGGTGACACTAAACACCCGGAACCCGAACGAAGGGAAGTTGGGACCAAATTGGGAAGGTCCATATCGAATTATCGAGGTCACCAACAAATGATCATACAAACCCAAAGTAGTGAACGGTGAGCGACTACCGAATAACTGGAACGTAACCCACTTCAAACGATATTGCTGCTAAGGTACGACCCCATTCATTCTTTTCCTTACATGTGTTATGAATTGGACTGACGATTGCAGGCAACGACCAAAGAATGATGCGGCTTTTAGGCTTGAAAGCACGCGTTGCACTTTTTTTCCTTGAACCGGTTTTGTCCCAAATGGGTTTTCCTGTAAGGGTTTTAACGAGGCAACGGTAAATCGTGCTAATTTAGAATTAAAGACCGGTTATGAACCGGAGTTGAGGATCACATCAACAGTATCCGGACCCTTTCTACGATCGGCCTCGAATACTAGGGGCCATTACCCCCGGATAATGATTTTAGCAAGGAAGTAAACTTTGTACTTGAACAGTCTTGGTTCGGTGGATAGGATTTATTGTAAGATCCAAACGGTCAAATGAACTGTGCCCACATAGACCACTTGAGCCATAAAACTAAGCTTGTACATATTTTGTAATCTTGTATGTTGGGCACAAAAATAAAAGAAAGTTTCTACCTTGTGGATACAAAATTTTGTCCTTTAAGACTATTATATTTTGTTCCTTAAGGATATTGAGCCCAAGGGTCGCCTCTATCCAGATCTAAGAGATCACCTCACTCGGTGACTGTCGTCCAAGGATAACTTGGATGGATCAGGTTATCGAAGCCTGGGGGCACAAAATCCTATTGGGTAGTGCCTACACTTTAAAAGCTACGACCACTCCCACTCGGGGATGGTCGTCCTAGGAAAGCCTTGACGGCTTGGGTATCAAAGCTTGGGGTACAAAGCCTATTAAGCAAAACCTGAACTCAAAAGGCAAAGGCCTTCAAAAATTCTAAACCGGTTTAAAGGCTACCCTCAGCAAAATTATAATCTAAAAACATCTAAGTAAGTACTTTGGGGAAAGATTCCGGTCATACCAAGCCCCCACAAGCTTTTAAAAAAATTACATTGAAAAATGAGCCTTGTTTGAACGTCCGAACAAGACCATATGACTACGATTTATTCCGTGCAAAGGCATTCAAAATCTTTGCAATCATAAAGAAAGAGCCGAAAGAAATAAACTCAAAAATTTCCGAAGGGAAAAACACCTTATATACGAATATTCCAATAAAGATCTTTACAAACTCTAAACAGCCTCAACAAAATATACAAAACAAAGAAAATTCTACAAGGCACCTAAGCATGATCCTCGCCGGAGCCCGCCTCGTCACTGGGGCAATCGAGGTCTTTTCTTTTTGGATTCGCCGGAGCCCTCGGAGCCTTCCTCGTCCTAGGTATCGACCAACTTCTTGGCCTCGACCTCGAGCCTCTTAGCATTTTTTATCTCGGTTGATAGGTCGAAACTCCAGGCATGGACCTCCCCTAGAGCCTCCCTTTAGGCGATCCTGGACTGCCTCAGCATCGACATTGGTCCTGATTGTTTTGGTCACTGACTTAGCTATATAATCTCTTTGCCAAGGGTATCCCGTTCAGTGACAGTCAGGCCCAGTTGAGATTGGAGGCCTTCAATGTTTTGGGACCGGCCTCAGTTTTCCCCCTCGTCGCTCGAAGTTGGGCCTCCGCCGAGGCCAGCTGCTCCCGGGCAGTCTCCTCTCTGAAGCGAATTGGTCCATTTTGCCCTTTCACTCTTCGACCATGGCCTTGACCTCGTTCATCTCGGCTCGAAGCTGGTCGATTCAGTCAAGCTTATGTTGGACCTGCGAGTTTTGACCGCTAGTCGCCATGTCTAACTCAACATTACTAACTTCAAAGATCTTTAACTGTTCTACCAGGTCGGCATTTTCTTTCTGAGCCTCGTCCAACTCAGCCCGGAGGTTCGTGACTTCTCCTTAATGTTGCTCACTAAGAAGCTTAAACATGTCCCTTTTCTCAACAACCTCTTTGACCTCGGCCTCGAGTTGGCTAAGCTCGGCCCGGTACAGGAGAAAGGTTTCATGGTGGTGTACCGAGGCCTGAAAAAATGTGAGAAAGAAAAGGCATTAGAGTTATCTAAAACTAAATTTGAAGATAAATAGTGTAATAACACCTTACCCAGTTCAGCGTCTGTTGTGCTTTGTTGAACAAGCATGACACATCCACCTCGTTCATTTTCGCTTAGTCTTCTTCCATTACCAGGCACCGGAGGTCTACCCCGATAGGGGTGGAAAAAACCTAGGCATCCTCCGGGATAGTGATAATAACTGATCGCTTTTGTCCAGGATCCACGCTCGAAGCAGGGAACCGGCTGATCAACCTTGGGCTCGAGTTCGGCCTGCCGGCCTCCGAGGATGGACTTTTCCTCGACACCTCTATGTAGCCCAACCTGGAGAAGTCTTCCAGGGTGGTTGAGTCCACACCATCAAAGAAGCAGTAGATGGGATCGTTCGCTCCATGAACCCTTTTATTGGATCGCCCCTTCGTCGCTCGGGCTTCATCGAACATGGACTCTGTAAACGAGGGCGATCCCGAAATTTCTATTACACTGGGCTGGGCTGAGACAATGTGTCGATAGGTCTCGGTCCTCACCTAAGCACCGTCCTCATAAACTTTGGGGGGATTAGCCTTAGTTGTTTCCCCCTAGCCTGTCATCCATTCCTCGGGGATAGACGGCTCACAAGCCACAAAAAGTTCGCCCTCCTTGGGCTCATACCTGAGCTGGTAGAGTAATTCCGAGTCAATCACTTGGGAGTTGGAGATTTCTTTTGGCTTACGAGCCAACCTTCTTCTCGGTTTCTTTTTTTTCGAGCTCGGGACACGGAGCCCTCTTCCTTTTCTTCTCTCCTGCTGCGGCTTTGGGCTGCCCCAAAGCGGAAGGACCGGTAAATAGTTCTTTGCCCCCTACCAAGGGCATAAGCTCGATGGTGTTAGGCAAGCCTGCAAGAAAGATAAAAGAAGTGGTAAAGACATAGTGTTGAAAAAGAAAGTCTGGTGCTACTTATTCAGGAAAAAGGAATCTTTCCATGAGAACGGGCCTCCCAACGGCCCTTTGATAGCTCGTGACACGAGCGATCGGCATAAGGCATATGCAAACAAATGCCATCGATCCACTATTTGAGCTGAGGAATGGCGTTTGGGACTCGATTGAGGGCTGCACCACAAAAAATACCGGTGAGAAAAAGGAAGATAAAACATAAAGTCGACATTTAAAAGAGAGTTATACCGTTCCACTTCTCGGGGAATGGCCTCCACTCGACAGGGATCAAGTCTACAGTCCTCACCCGGACAAATCATCCCTGCCAGCTTCAATCTCGGTCCTCGTCAATACTTGAAAATAGGGCTTTGATGGCTTGGCGTGCAAGCTTTATCAGTCCCCCATGAAAGATTTGGGGACTATACAAGCAGAGTATATGATCAATGGTGAACGTGCATGAATCAAATTTGTTCACAAAAAGTCGGAGGAGAATCACCATCTTCCACATCGATGGGTGGATCTGGCCAAGGCATACTTATACCTCCTGCAGAAGTCTAGGATGACTGGGTCCACCGGGACCAATGTAAAAGGATTCCTCAACATGGGTAGTAATGTCGTCATCAGCCCGAGAATCACTATGTCCTTATCCGTCCAACTGTAGTCCTTTCGAACCACAGGAAGAATGGCCTCAGTAATGAAGCTGATATACCGTGACATAGCCTTACCTCGGCCTTGGACAAAATAGGGTTTTTCGACCTTGAAGTCGTCATTAATCGAACACCCCCCAGTGGCTGCATCCGGAACCGACGTCTCGAGGATGACCACATTTGGGACGGTCTCCTCGACCTCAGTGGTCGACTGTAAGGCAGAAGAAACACCTTTCTGGGGAATGATTTTGGAAGTCTTCGCCATTTTTATCTTAGTAAAAGATTTGAAAGTGTAAAGGAAGATGAGGAGATGAAGAGTAAAAACTTGTTGAGAAAATCAAGCATGCTGGCTTAAGTGAATGGTAAAAGAAAGATTGTAATTTGAAGAACGAAGGTAAGAATGTTGAAAAATGAAGGAATGCGGTGATATCTTGAAGGATCGAAGGTTGGATCTTGGGCAAAAGTAAAAAATGATAGAAGGAAGGAGTATTTATAGAGGTTGTGTGCCGTTTCGCATCCAGGAATGACCTGCTGATGGCTGACACGCGTTTGGGGTCAGTACGACGCGACTGACGAGATGTTTTAGTTTCTTTGTCATTTTGTGTCACAAGTTGTAGTTATCTAAGGGCAATCCCCTTCACACTTAAATATGATGCAAAGCACTGGCTTTGAAGTTTGACTCATGGGGCAATTAGAACATGGGATGAGATGACTAGAAAATTTCTTGCTAAATATTTCTCCTAAGCTAAATCGGGCAAGTTTAGAAGAGAAATCCATAACTTTTGCCAGAATGAGACTGAAACTGTGTTTGATGCGTGGGAGTGATTTAAGGAGATAGTGCGAAAATGTCAACATAGTGGAATAAAACTCTTGATGCAACTCCAGGACTCTTAGGATAGATTGACGTCGACCTCACGGAGAACATTGAGTAATGCAGCTGGAGGCCCATTGATCAAAAAGACTCCAGAATAGATAGTCACAATTCTAGATGAGTTGTGTGAGGATGCGAATAAGTGGCCCTATGAATTTGCTGAAAGAAAAAGAACGAATGGTATTCACCAAGTTGACGCTAAAAGAACGAATGGTGTTCACAAGTCGACGCTAACACATCTGTACGGGTACAACTTGATGTCATGGCAAAGGAAATAAGGAAGCTAACTTTTGCTTTAATACATAGTGAGCCCCATGCAGAATGTGACATATGTGGAAGATGACACCCTATTCATGAGTGTCAAGCCTCGATCGAGGGAGTTAATGTTATTGGTAATTACAACTTTAATGCAATGGGTAAGAAGCACCCCGGTGTTTCATGGAGTTCACCTGGGGGTTACAATAAATGCATTGCAACAAAATAACTCCAGATTTCAAGGAGCTCCTAGTTTTGTGAATCAGCAGAGGCCGCAGTTTCAGCCTCAACAACCAATTCAGTCTGGGTTAGAAGATCTGATGAAGTCATTCATTGTCAAGACATATGAAAGGTTAATGATCATGGTGCAACTATCAAAGAACCTGGGACAGGTTTGCGTAACTTGGAGAGATAAGTGGGACAAATTACAACTATATTATCTGAGAGAATCCCGGGTACTCTGCCAGTTGATACTGAAAAGAATCTCCAAGAAACGGTAAATGTTTTGACCTTGAGAAGAGGACAAGTGTTGAAAGATCCCACTCCAATTCAAAAAGAAGTTGCGCCTGAAAAAGAAAGTGAGAAAGAGCTGAAAATTGAAGATGATAAAAAGACTGAGAAGAAAAAAGGCAAGAAGGGAGTAGAGAAAAATAGGAAGGAGGAAACTTCAAGAAGGGAGAAATATGATGATGTGAGCAAGCACATGCCTAATCTACCTTTCCCCAAAAGCTCTATAGAGAAAAACTGGACAAGCAGTTTGAGAAATCTTTAGATATGCTGAGATAGGTTAATGTAAACCTGTAGTTCACTGATGTGCTCTCACAAATGCTAACTTATGCAAAGTTCTTGAAAGAGATCCTCACAAAGAAAAGAAAGATAGAAGAGACCAAGTTGGTTAAGCTCACAGAGCATTGCAGTGCAATTTTACAAACAAACTCCCATAAAAGTATGGTGATCTAGGGAGTTTTAAAATACCTTGTTCGTTAGGCACTCTTAACTTTGATAAATCTTTATGTGATTCTGGTGCATCAATTAATCTAATGCCTTTGTCTATTTACAGGAAGCTGGAGAACGAAATTGGAGAGATAAGGTCAACACCAATATCCTTGCAGTTGGCCGACCAAACAACAATAATACCCCATGGGATAGTAGAATATGTCTTAGTGCTGGTAGATAAGTTCGTATTTCCTTTAGATTTCATAGTGGTGAATATGGAGGAGAATAAGGAGATACCCTTAATCTTAGAAAAACCATTTTTAGCAACGGGTAGAGTTATACTGGATATACATGAAAGGAAACTCATGCTTAGAGTGAGTGAGGAGATGGTGACGTTTGAGATGAATGTAGCAACTAGGTGAAAAAGGAGAAGCCAACTGCAAGTGTTAAGTGGAAGCTGAAGAGTTTAAAAGAGAAAGCTACAGTGATTAAGAAAGATAAGTGAGGGGTGTACCCCAAGAAGGCTGAGAAGAAGTTGTCCGCATGGATGTGTGCACTAGTTCGGGCGTGTGGCCCAACTTCGACTCAGACCCCGACTAGATATTTAGGGAAGTTTTCTTTACCTTATACTCTTTAATTGTGTGTTATGGGGACATGCCACAACTTAAAGTGCGGGGTAGGGGGATATTTGTATGTTGTATGTATATGTATTTTAGTTTTCGTTAATATTAGTAGTTAGAGATAGAATAAATTGAAAAGAACATAATTGTTTTTTAAATTTCAATTTTTCCCGACGATGGATATCATTCGACGGGTTTCTTGGGGGAAGTAAGTCAAAAGAAAAATACAAAAAAGATTTTCTTTTGTTAGGTAGTTTAAGAATATTCCCTTAGTTTTTCTTTGTGCCGCAGTTCTTTTTCAAGGGTTTTGTTTGAACCGGGTATAGTTAGATTTTTGTTTTTTTTAGTAGTAGATATGATTTGAAATGAAATCAATATATCTTGACTTTGTTAGGCCTTGAGAATAGTGAGTGATTTAGTTGTGACGCTTATGCTCAGTTGTTGACTCTTGCATAAGTACCTTAAATTGAATGATCTTAACTCTACTTAACTGCTTTGACTAAAGTGTCGTGATAATCCAATCTTGAGTGAGTTATGTGTCATGTGTGTGTGAGGTTTCGTGTCATTCTGTGCATAACATTGGATGTCTAGAACTTATCCCGTGTGTTTGCAAAGCGAAATAGTAGTTTAATTCACTCTTGGAAGTAATATAGGAATTTCTTTGTTGAACCAGTTATATGTTATTACCCACCTAATTGTTATGTTTTATAGTTAACCCCTTTGAGCCTATAATCGTGTTCCTTTGGCAATCACATTATAAGCCTTACTCATTTGTTTGAATTGACCATCTATTTGAACCTTAGACCTCTCACGAGCACTTGAATTGTTATGAACGTTGTAAAAGTTGAAGTGTGGGGTGGTTAATTTGGCTTTTGAGTGGAACTATTGAAATAGGAAGAAAAGTGCAATGTTTTGAGAAAAAAAAGAGTCACTTAAATTGAAGAAAAAATAAAATAAAATAGATTAATTGTATGATGGTGAAAAATGATCATTGATAAGTGGTAACTCTTGATGTAATTGTGCTTAAAGAAGTGGGAGTTAATGTATAATGATGTTAAGGTGGAGTTATGGTTTGACATAAGTGTGGGGTTTTGAAAGGTAAAGTGTATGTATTAAAGTGCTTAGGGAGGTGTAGTCACTCTTATATCTAAATATATCATACCCGTCCCGCAATCTACATTACAACCAATAAAAGTCCTACTTGATCATTGATTAAATGAGCTCAATTAGTAGAGTAGTACATTACGAGCAAGCTTATGGTTCATATTTTGTGGCATGTGAATGTTATTTCTGAGAGTGAGTGAATTCTTTTTATCTTGAGTTCCTAGTTGTTCTTAATTTTTATTGTGTGTGGAACTACTCTCTTTTTTTTGTGTGAGGATACTTGATTCATGAAGAAAAGGTAATGTCGTTGACCTCTATGTTAGAGTAAGTGAGCAAGTTGTGAATAATGTGCGGTGCTTGTGAGTCAATTATTGAAGTGAGGATATTACACTATTGTGCTTAGTCTATTTTAAATATTCTTGGTATGATGAGTTATGAGAGCTGTTTAAAAAAGCCGTGTCATTATGAAGTGTAGTTTGATTGCTCGAGGACGAGGAATGGTTTAAGTGTGGGGTGATGGTAGGCTATAATCTCATATTTTAGTCGATTATTACACTCTAATATATTTCACTTTAATTGAGTTGGAGCTTTAATCGCTAGTGTTTTGTACTAATTATGTGTTTTATGCCTTGTAAAAGTGATTCCGATCTATGTAGATGTTATGAAATGAATTCAAGCTATTAGGGAGCTTTGAAGTCTGAGTAAAAGCCCAAGGATTAAGTCGAGGTCGTATTCGGGGATCAACGGATGATAGTGCATTTTAAGAACGAAACGAAGAATCGAGCAGGCATCTTGCGCATTGTCCAGTGAAATGCATATAACGTTTCGTTCAGAACTCCGTTTAGGCTCCACAATATAAAGTTGGAAAGATGTTTAAAAGGGCTACAACTATCACGTTTTACATTTTCCCAAATTCACAACAAAACACCATCAACGTTCCCGGCGCATACTGGTCACACATTTGGTGTGCACTTGAGGCATATCAGGGTGAAAAATGCGCGACCAAGTGCGCGACTGCGTGGCCACGCACGTCCTGTCCGGTAAAAGTGTCCTATTTTGCATAGGAGAAGGTGTATTTGTTTGGGCCTGACCCTACTTGGTATATATACATGGAAAAATGATTGTTTTAGGACTTTTGACATAATTTAGACCTAAGGAAGCTAAAGAAAAGAGGGAGAAACAAGAGCACAAGGATTTCACCATTCATCCTCACTCAATACAAGGGTTTGGATGTTTTATGTTTTTCTTTGACTTAAACTTAATTGTGATGAATTTCTCCATATCCATGGAGTAATTCTTCCTTAGGGATTGATGGATTTGGTGCTTTGAGAATTGTTTGTGCATATTAACTCTAGTTTTTATGTATTGAATCATTTTATGTATTTTTATTGTTGCATATATATTCACATATTTATGTAATCGAAAGAGGCATAATTTTTGATGTTTTGCATTATCTTGTTGGTTAAATTCGTTGATTCTTCTTAGTAATCGAACGAGAGATGAATTATTGTTTAGACCTAATTAGAAGGATAATCGAAAAAGGTTCTCCTAGAAATTAACCCACTACGAATTCTTGCATATCTTCACCAAGTTTAACTTAGTAATATCATAGGGTTGAGACTTAATCGATAGAGGAGTTTCTACTTAATGTTTGAACATAATAGAGTGAGTTTGAGAGACTTACTTGAACCATAGAAGTGAAGTAACTAGAGTTGATTCCCAAACAAGTATCTTGCATCTATCCAATCAAACCTTATTTCCTCCTATTGATATCTTCTTTGCTTAATATTGTTGCAATTGTCATTAGCCAATAATTTAAATTTTTAGTTAATTTTAGTTTTAATTCACACAAATCTAAATTGTAGATCATCTTGAATAGCAATAAAGCTTTAAAATATGAAAATCCTGTTTAACTCCAACCCTTGTGGATACGATATTTTCTATACTATATTCGACTAGCGAGCATAATTTTGTGTTGTATTTTTAGCTCGTAACCTACCGCGACCCCGATCTCTCGTGGCCCTAGCCGGCGGTACCGGTGGCTGTCTATCTGGTTTGGTAGCATGTGTCCTCACTATTTTTGAGAGAATAGAATAACATAAGTTTAGTTCCCAGAATCAACAAATTCGCACGACAAAAATACAAAAATGTGAAGTTTTCCTAAGGGTTCGGCAGCCCTCGAAGATAAGTACAGACTTCTCCATACTGATCCGCAAGACTATACTAAACCTGCTCATGAGACCTATGTAACCTAGGTTCTGATACCAACTTGTCAAGACCCAAAACCCGACCTGTCGTGAAGACGCATATCGTGATACTAGGCAAGCCGATAACTCATACATACCAACTCCTTCAAATTCAAAATATACTAATGCAGATTTAAATAAGTGAGAATTTCATAAAAACCATATGAAAACGTCACAACTCAATATAGAAGTTTCCCAGATCTAGGGTGTCACCGAGTACATGAGCATCTATATAATACTAAGTCTGATACACTATCTAAGAAAAAAATAGAAACTGAATAAGTAAACTGAGGGGTAGGGGAGGTGAGTCAAGATCTGCAGACGTCAAGGCAACTACCTCGATAATCTACGAATGACTGAAAACTCTGAGAATCAGCTACCGCCTTGACCAGAAAGCCAGAAACACCTGGATATGCACACGAAGTGCACAGTGTAGCGTGAGTACAACCAACACAATAAGTAACAAATCAAACCTTTGGACTGAAAGTAGTGGCAAGCTCGAACATTACAGCCTACATACAAAATTAACAACATGGAAATTTACAGAAAATTATGATAGTAATATCTCAGAAATTCATAAGCTACAGATAACGGTACGTGAATTTAGGCATGCTTCTAGGTTTAACAAATAAACTCAGAACATATAAAATATGTCAAGCCTCACTGATATAAGGAATATGACATATCTATATCTACATGCTAATATGCATATCGTATGTGATGCAACACAATAAAAGCCTCGCGTACTTACACCCTCAGAGTACTCAAACTGACGGTCTCAATTCTCACTCATCACACTCAATCACTCGGCACTGCGCATGGCAGATCCAACCCAAATGCAAATAAGTCGAGGGCAGATCCAACCCAAATGTGAATAAATCCAAGGTAGATCAAACCCAATGCAAATGAATCAATAGAAACTGTGCTCACTGTAGGTGTGCAGACTCGGAGGGGCAGATCCAGCCCAAGCACTATAATAAGCTAAGTCTTGGCATGAATCAATTAAGCTTGCTATAACGTGCAGTCCGATCCCATAAATATCACTTATTGATAAGACCTCGGGCTCACAACACTCATGCTAAGCATCCTAAATCAATGATACATGATGTGACAATATACGATAACAGAGACTGAGATATGATATGCAGTGATGAATGCATCTGAGAAAATAATTGCAATTAAGCAAATAACTCAACAACAAAGAACGACCACAGTGGGTCCCAATAGTACCAACATATAACCTAGACATGATTTCTAGCATAAATCATAACTCAAGTGTTCTAACACACATAGTTCAGTAATAATGTTCAGATAAGATAACCACATAGTTTCATGGAATCAACTAAATCACAATTACTATAGTGCACAACCGCACTCCCGTCACCTAGTATGCACGTCACCTCAACATCAATCACATAGCATGAAATTCGGGGTTTCATACCATCAGAACCTAGATGGGTTACTTACCACAAATCTTGCAAAACACTACTCCAACAAGCCCTTGCCTCGCGAATCGGCCTTCAAATGCCTCGAATCTAGCCATAAATAATTCGATACAATCAACACGAGCTAAAAGAATCAGTTCTATATGAAAAAGCTAAGTTCTTAATCAAAAGTCAACTCAAAAGTCGACCCCTAGGCCCACGTCTTGGAATCCGATGAAAGTCACAAAATCTGGAAGCCCATTCAATCATGAGTCCAACCATACCAAATTTACCAAATTTCGACACCAATTTGTCACTCAAATCCTCCAAATTAACTCTCCAAATCCCTAGCCACAAACTCCAAAAATTCCACCTCAAAAACACAAAACCTAGGTGTGAAATGCAATGCGGATACATGATTATTGAATAAAAATGATCACAAGTAACTTACCTCAAGAAACCCCTCGAATCCTCTCAAAAATCACCTTGGTCCGAGTTTGCAAAGTCCAAAATGAGAAAAATCACGAAACCCTTCGTATTTCAAACTACAGTGCTTTGGCACCTTTGACCCACTTAATCGCATCTGTGGTCTCGCAGGTGTGGACACTTCCTCTGCTTCTACGGTTATACCTGAAGGTCCCTGCCTTCGCTTCTGCAATCACACATACGCAGATGTGAGTCTGCATCTGCAGAACTTCCTCCGCACCTGCACTCCACAGCCTCCTCACCGAGCTTCGCTTCTGTGCCCATACTCCGCATCTGCGACCACGCAGATGCGGAAATACACTCGCACCTGCAACCCTTGCACACCCATTTAGAGGCCGCTTCTCCTCTCCTCACATAGCTTCTACTGGCTCGCACCTGCGATCAAAACTCTGCATGTGCGATCACACCAGACCTGGTGCACTTCAGCAGTCCTTCAATTCCAAACTTTGATCTGTTAACAACCAAACTCCACCCGAGGCCCCTGTGACCTCAACCAAACATACTAACAAGTCCTAAATCACGATACGAACTTAGTCGAGTCCTCAAATTACATCAAACAACCTCAAATATAAGAATCACACCTCAATTCAAACCTAACAAAAACTAATAAATTCTAACTTCTACAATCAATGCCGAAACCTGTCAAATCAAGTCCGATTGACCTCAAATTTTGCACACAAGCTATAAATGACACAACGGACCTAATCCAACCCCCGAAACCAAAATACGAGCCTGGTAACCACAAAGTCAACTCTCAGTCAAACTTCTCAATTTCCAACTTTCGCCATTTCAAACCTAAATCAATTACGGACCTCCAAATCACTATCTGGACACACTCCTAAGTCCAAAATCACCCAACAGAGCTATCAAAGCCATCAAAACTCCATTCCGAAGCCATTTACACATAAGTCAATATTTGGTGAACTCTTTCAACTTAAGCTTCCGACCTTGAGGCTAAGTGTCTCAACTCATTCCGAGAGATCCCCGAAACCGAACCAACTACCCCGACAAGTCACATAATGACAATTAAGCATAAAAATGTGCAGTAAATAGGGGAGCGGGACTCAAAATGACCGGCCGGGTCATTACAACTTTAAAGTCTCCATAATAATACTCGATCATGTATCTAATGAACAACACGCCCGAGGTACCTGGATCTGCACAAAAGAATATGCATCAAGTGTAGAATGAGTACACCACAGCGGTACCCAGTAAGTATCAAGATTAACCTTGGTGGAGTAGTGACGAGTAACTGTCAAGACACCTACTAGATATAATAACCTGTACAAGTGTGAATATAAAACTAACAGGGAAATATATAAAATTAAATATGGTAAGAATAGTGTTACAATACTTGTATTAAGAACTAAAAACAACAATTAAAAACAAGGACCAATAAGTAATAACGGCGTAATGTAAGTGGAATACAATTAAAGTGTGATGAAACCAAGCAAGTGAAAACAAGTAACAATCCAATAAAATAACCGCTTTGACACAAGGTTTATACAAGAATTTCCCTGAGGTATCACACCTTATAATCACAGGTCCCAAATCACGAACCCAAATCACTTGAAATCTTGTGCCTACATTACAAATCATAATCGTACGGACAACTTACGTGCTGCACGGACAACTCACGTGCCAATACCCTTAATACTTCATTACTGCACGGATAACTCATGTGCTAAGAGAGTAACATTATCCTACATCCACACGGATAACTCACGTGCTAGCAGTAATAATTTCTCATATCCGCACGGACAACTTGCTAACAGTGCAACTCATGCACATAAGGCAATGAATACAAGAATACATGTAAATGATCATCAAACATCAAGGTTCATATTCCTAGACTAATATATGTGACAGATTATGGTGTATGCGTGTGCAAGTATACTATTATAGCTCGAGTCAACAAGTAAGATCAGAGACAACGAATGGCACATGGGAAACGACACAACAAAACTACAATATGCATGACTCACACAAGGTAGGCACACCACTACACAAATATCATCAATAACAATGCCCCCGGGCTATCACAAATCATCCTCGACATAGCCCCCTTATCTCGCCGCATGCGCAATAATAAGGTAAATGTCCGTATTGTCTCGCCACATGCACATAATAATATTTCCACCTTGTCTCGCCACATCCCCAAACCCATATATATATAGCCCGTCTTATCACGCCGCATGTGCAAATATCAATGATAACAATAGCATGAACAACTCACGTGCGAACACTCCGATAATCCTCTCAACAATACCATATGTGCCAAAACATAATAACACAATATAACAACTCGCACCATATGTGCCCATATGCCACTATATTTCCTTAAAAATAATTCCAACACCACAACCACACATAGGTCTCGGCTCAACAACACTAAGTATAACATCCACAACAATAACACAGGAGTACGACAAGTAAATCAACAAGAATTACAAAAACACAATAAAATGGAAGAATAAGCTCACAATGAAAGACATTACAAGTAATAATTGCCTCAAATAAGAATAACCCAACAATGAGAGAGATAATGTATTACAACTATAACAAATAAGAATAACTCAACAATAAAAGAGATAACATGTAACAATGATTTCAATTAGGAAATAACACAACAATAAGAGAGATAACATGTAATAACAATTTCAATTAAGGATAAATTACAATGGAAGATATAACATGTAATAATGACTTCAAACAAGGATAAGTCAATAATGAAAGAGATAACACGACAATAAAAGATACAACAACTTCAATTAAAGTATATAAGAGTATAATTGACAATAAATGGTAGAACACGAACCAATCACTACAAGAAAATGAGGTTATTACGACGGTTATTGTAACATATAATGGCGGTTTCAAACCGCCCCAATACACATTAACGACGGCTTTTAAAAGCGCCACAATCCCGTCCGACAAAGTTATATTATGGCGGTTCTAGGCAAACCGCCGTAATTACATTTGAAAACCGCCGTATTTTAACCGTTTAAATGTGGCTTTTTGCTTTGCATATTGTGGCGGTTTTAAACCGCCATAATTTCAATTTTTACTGCTACTATAGCCGAGGTCTGTTCAGAATCCTATTTTTTCACATTTACAATCCTATTTATTGAATGCTATGCTTTGAAACTTCTGTAGCACTTCATAATCATTTAAACCCAATATAGAAGATTAAATAAGAAAAATATTCATTATATAAAACACAAGTATGCTAAAATTACATCATCCAAATATTAATGCTTCAAAGTGTATTTCAACAGTAATATCCAAAAGATTCATAGTTGATCCTAGAAAATAATCACAAATTCACATATACACAAGTATACCAAAATTACGTCATCCAAATATTAATGCTTCAAAGTGTATTTCAACAGTAATATCCAAAAGATTCATAGTTGATCCTACAAAATAATCACAAATTCACACATACACAAGTATACCAAAATTACGTCATCCAAATATTAATGCTTCAAAGTGTATTTCAACAGTAATATCCAAAAGATTCATAGTTAATCCTATAAAATAATCACTAATTCATACTTGGACGATCATCATTGTTACTTTCATCTAAAGATCTTCTTGGTTCAATTGTTGATGGTGCACCACTTCCTAAATCTGGTGCCTGAAAAATAAAATACAGTCAATAAGCATACTAAAATTTTAACTAGTGAGCTGAAGTAGTAGAACTTCCTAAGTGTTGAAAGAGTTCTGCAGTATTATTAATTTTCATGCTCTTGAGTCTTCAGGACTTGATCAAGCACCGATCAAGTCCTAAAATTCCAGCATTGTGCACTCATGACTTACTCCACAACACTAATTTCAATTCCTCTGAACATTCGTCATCCATCATTTATTACTTACACATGAAACAAATTACCAGGAAGGAAAGCCAAAACTTCACGCACTTTGTATACATAAAAAACAGAATCATAAATTCTTCAAAGACAACAAAATCACAGACCAGAGTATTCTTATTCTATCAATTGCATTCACATAATGGAGAGTTTTAACCTATGCCAACAAGCGAATTCTACTAAAAACAGGCATTATGAATTAAACTACCATGATTCCACATATTTCAAAGCATTCTATCATGTAACTAGGACTGGATATACAGAAATCACATTGAAATAAATGAGTTTAACCACCCAAAAATGTAACTACATGGCTTAGAAAACCACTTTATGTTAAAAAAGAACCGTAAGAAAAGCAAATAACTAAAATTTTGATGTAGCAAGAGAACTTATACCCGTGAAGGAGTGAAAAATAAGTGAGCAAACTCCTCGGGGATATTCCCTATGTTCTCTTCATATAAGCTAATTAGTGCATTTAATTTTGATTTCACATCCGTCATCTCTTGCTGCCACTCCGGAGTTGGAGCGGTAGTGCTAGATGTTCCCACATAACCACGACGATATCTCGTAGATGTCTGTTTAAATGTTACAATTGGAACTACACCCAAGCCTAAACCTCAAACATGTCCGGGGTGCTCGGGACCTAATACTATGCCAAGTGCATCATTTTGTGAAGGTTCATCAAGACTTTCTGCTCTTTCACTTCGAATTTCTTCAACTCTTTCCTACAAAATTTGAAGAAGCATAAATTAAGCAATATGAAGGTGCTTTGGTTGGATGATCAGCTGGAATCAGATGTTAGGCTTGACTCGATTATTACTGTGAGTTATGTGTTGTAATGATTTAAAACTTATTTTATGAAGTTTTCAGAATTTTCCTTTTTTTCTCTACACTTCTCTGTGGATGGAGAAAATAATATTTTCTGAAAAGTGCAGCAGTTTAGATTTTGTAGTTTTATGTGTTTATTCTTACATCAGCAATATGCAACTAAAATTTATCATGTTGGTTAGATGTGCATTAAGGAATTACTTATTGACTTCATGTCCATCCTTTTATTGTACCTTCTTATATGATTAACTTCATATGCTATTGATTATGCTATTTATTGTTCTCAATAGCATTTTGGTTCTTAAAAACTTGTCACTTTATTTTCCCATAGGTTTTAATTGATTTTGCTTCTGTAACAGACCGGTGATGGTTCCATTGAGTATCTACCCAACAACTTGCGTTGTTTTGTCTGGACTAAGTATCCTTGGGAGTCATTGCCATCTACATTTGAACCCAAAATGCTTGTTCACCTTGAACTCCGAAGTAGTTCACTGTGTTATTTATGCATGGAAACAAAGGTACAACAATTTGAATTCTATTTTATTGCCATTTATTTTTTTCTATAACTATATTTATCCTTTAATTTAGTGATAATGAACAAATATTATTGCTTTTGTCACGTATTATTTGAGGTACTTCCTAATTTTATCTAGAATTATGATGCATATCTTTAAATGAACAGAAGTTAGTCCCTTCGATCCATAATAAGTGATTTGTTTGCCTTTTTTTATTTTGGTCCAAAATAAGTGACCTTTTACATAATCAAGAAGAATTTAATTTAATTTTTTCAAACTTTGCCCTTTTTTACAAATCTCAATATGTTAGGTTAACAATATGCTAATTTTAATTAAAGGTAATTTCGTCAAAGTACTTTTTTTAGGAGTTAGTATTTTCTTAAAGGGTGTGCCAATAGCCAAAATGTCCCTTATTATGGACCGGAAGGAGTATTAATTAATAAGCTGAAATTAATGTATTTCCATATAAAAAATAATTATTGTATTTTATATTATTTGATAAGAGTGAGTTGCTCTAGTGGTGAGCACCCTCCACTTCCAACCAAGAGGTTGTGAGTTCGAGTCACCCCAAGAGCAAGGTAGGGAGTTCTTGGAGGGAGGTAGGCGAGGGTCTATCGGAAACAGCCTCTCTACCCATGAGTAGGGGTAAGGTCTGCATACAAACTACCCTTCCCATACCTCACTAGTGGGATTATACTAGATTGTTGTTGTTGCTTCTGTAACAGGTTGTAGATTCAAAGAACCTTCAGTATCAGCTAAAACCAAATCCTAACTCCTCTTCATTTCCTAAAGCTTACTTACAAATAGCACTGGCAGTAATTGATATGTTAGTCTCTCCGTTCAATTACTAGTGGAACACTAATATTAAAATTGCTGGTTTGAAATATAAGTGGACAAGATCCTTCAACACGTCTATGCTAGGCTACTATCATACAACATCATGGACATGACACTTGAGGCCGACAAAAATATCCCGTAAAAGCTCGATGTATACCAAAGTTTATAACAACTTTAATAGATAACTAATAACGCTAATCTACTAACATAATCCAAGCACGTTTCAAACTCGAAAGAATAGTTTCGAGTAAGTATAGTCCACACAAAGAACAATATAGTCCACACAAAGTATGATAAGAGAAGGCATATGAGTAACACTACAAATTGTCACCAACATCCTGTCATGCATCTCAGACTATCAAAATGCTAGTGGAAATAGTTGTGGAAACCCACTAGACAAGCAGTACCAATCTGAAAATAAAATAGCATTTCACAGCATAAGGCCATTTCTCAAAGCCAATAGGAAAGTACATAAGATTTGTTGCAAGCTGCCCTAAAATTCCAGCAATTGGGCCAGCCGATTTCCCAATTGCTGATATTCATCAAATTCTACAATTATACGCAATCCTTTATCCAAGTTATGGACATCCTTAACCTTCAATCTAATTATTTTTATTACTTTACGTTCATCTACAACAAAATAAAGTCAATATAAAACATTAAACGAGGAAAACAAAAAAAATACTCAATCACTTGAAATTTATATGTACCTATAACATCGACAAACCAATGAGGCTCTTCATTGCTAGTACTACGTCAAGTTTGTCGTGAAGAGACTGGATCAGATGATGAAAATGGAATGGCGGGCTGAGAAGATACTCCATCAGATGATGAAGATGATACAACATGATGCGAAGAGACTCCATCAGATGATGAAGATGGAACACTGTGCTGCGAATAGACTACATCAACTGAAATAACAGGCTGTGTAGGTTGTGTAGGTAGTGTAGAATATAAAGAGACTCGATAAGATGTTGAAGATGAAGCTTGAGCCTATGATGACTGCCTTAGAACAAGCGAAGATCTCTCTTTGACTGATTTGAATTGATTTTTAACCCTATTTTGCTTCGGCATATCTACATACATAAAGGTATATAAAGCAAAACAAGAAAACTTTGATACCAAATCAGTTTAAACTTCAAGACAAAAATAACTTAAGCTTAGTTAGTGAAAGAAAGTAACTAGATGCAAGAACATAAAGCAAGTCAAGAACAAAAAAGGACATAGCTATAATCTAAACTAATTTGAAACGAAAATATATTAAGATGCTTCCTTCTAAAATGTGAAAAGGGTTGGCAATGACTCTTCAAATATGTTCATCTTTGCCAATCTCATTTTCAATATCGTGATCACTTAATATTTCATCAGTTTCATCCTCCCTATACAAAATCAGATCATTAACATCCCCAAAGTGTTGATCTAAGTCTTGCACCGGGAATGGCTCATTCTCAGGAAATTCATTATCTCCTTCTCCTCCCATATCATATAAGTCTCTTGGTTTCAAGTGAATAACATTACTCCAACCTTTATTCACCTCATCATCCACATAATATACTATTTGAGCTTGTGAAGCTTCAATGTATGGATCATGCTCTTCACGATCGCCACTACGAATCAATCATGAAAAATTAACGGAAGAAAATCCCCATGCATCTGTTCTAAACCCCCTATCCCTAGTTTTGTCAGCCCATTTACACTTGAAGAGTGTAACCCGAAATCGACCATAGTAGTTAAGTTCAATGGTGTCTTCTAATTTACCATAATATGGCAAATCGTCTTGCCTCAGGTTTCTATCAGCACCACTAGTAATACAAGATGTGGACGAAGTAAAAAATACTCCACTATTTTAAGTTTTCAATCCATTCTCTCACTCTAAAGTCCGAAATTTGAACCCGTGATATTAAATGATGTAAACCTTCTAGCATGTGGTGCTGGACCATCTACTAAAAACTTTAGATCATCTGATACAGTATTCGAAATGTCTGGGTTCACAATCTGAAATAAGAATTAAAAAAATATGTTAGGCATAGTTTTAAATTTGTAAAATTCTAATACATTTGTAACAAACCTTTCGGGGAAACCAATCAATGAAGTCTTTATTAACTATCTTCTCAATCTTCGTACTAGTAGGCTTTCGACCCTTCCAGCGCCTTCGTACATGATATTTAAATTCACTACATGAAATGATGATACAAATATTAATCATTAATGTAAGTTCTACATATTAAATATATGTTTTATTTTGATTTGCATTAAATACTCACTCAATGAACGACATGACTTGTGGACAATTTAGTACCACATATCGATGTGATTGACATTTCACTATAGGTGACTACTCAAATGTTTCTGTTGCTACTCTTTTACCAACTGATGGAAAAATGCTAGATGAATTCGTCGAGCCTCTATCCTCCGGATAATCATCAACACGACGGGGCCTATTAATTCTTGTCTTAATCCCTTCAAAATACTAAGAACAGAAAGTGAGAGCCTCTTCAGCTAGGTATCCTTCAGCTATAGAACCTTCTGGTTGTGACATGTTCCGCACATAGGACTTAAAATGTCCCAAATACCTAAATAAAAGACCAATGGTTAGTTAACAGTTACAATTTAACATCTTTGTCTTAAAGAATAAACTACCATTAAGAAATAAAAAATCTTTTACCTCTCCACAGGATACATCTATCGACACTGTTGCAGTCCCCCAAGTTTTGCTTCACCAACTAGATGACAAGTTAAATGAACCATGATGGTAAAGAATACTGGAGGGAATAACATTTTCAAGTGATTCATAGTGAGAAAATGTCGAGTTTGAAGCCTATCAAGGTCTATTGGACCTAAGATTTTGGCACATAGTTGTCGGAAGAACGAACTCAACTCTATTAACACTACAGTCACTTTGTCAGGTAAAATATTTCGTATGGTAATTGGTAACAAGTGCTGCATGAGAATGTGAAAATCATGACTCTTCATATTAAAGCTTTCGTTGTTTCAAGTCGATACATCTCGAAATGTTGCTCGCATATCCATCAGGCATTTTGACATTCTTTAAGGTCCGCAAAAATATATCTTTCTTAAGTCCACCTTTCTTTGTATTTAAAATAGTAAACAAAGATGGACAATAACTTCCATTCTCATATGCCCAAAGTTCCTTCCTTATACCCATTTCTCTAAGATCCTTCCTAGTTTAATATTGTCTTTTGATTTTTCAGAATCATTGAGTAAAATGTATATCACATCCTCACACACATTCTTTTTAATGTGCATAAGGTCTAGATTATGACGTAACAAGTTCGTTTCCCAGTAAGGAAGATAAAAAAATATGCTCTTCTTTCTCCACTGTCTCGATCTATCTTCATTAACAGTTTGTCTTCGAGCTCTTTTACCTTTATCATTAAAAACATGTACTTTCCCAAAATTGACATTAATTCCCCTACTTGTTTCAAGATGTCTGGCCCTGATAATGCAATTGGTGGCTCTCGTTGCTCGATTTTTCCATTAAAACAAACACATTACAATCTAAATCGATGATAACTTTCAAGAAAACGACGATGACCCATAAAATATCACTTTCTACTATGCTTCAATCTGTAAGAGTCGGTATCAAAGTTACATGTGGGGCAAGCAAACTGAGTGTATATGTTCCATGTAGATAATGTACCAAGCCAGAAAAATCACTAATTGTCACATCAATGCTCCTCGCATTTTAAATATTTCATTCTTTGAATAATCTAATGTTTGTACTCTATCGTACCACAATTCCCTCAACTCTTGAATGAGAGGTTGTAAATACACGTCTATGTCATTGCCCGACATTTGTTTTCCTGGAATGATCATTGAGAGTATGAATGAAGTTTGTTTCATGCACTTCCAAGGAGGACAGTTGTATGGAATAAGTACCACTGGCCAGATACTATAGTTAGTTGCCATTGCTCCAAAAGGATTGAAAGCGTCACTAGCTACGCCTAGCCGTACATTTTGAGGATCTGCAGCAAATTCAGGATGAAGCAAGTCAAAAGTTTTCCAAGCCTGAGAATCCATAGGATGCCTCATCAATCCATATTGGCTACCCTCTAAAGAATGCCATCTCATAGACTCGGCAGATTTAAAGCACATAAACAATCTTTGCAACATTGGCTTTAGTGGAAAGTAGCGCAATATCTTTGCAGACTGCTTCTTCTTATTATTATTCCACCTAGATGTATTGCATCTTTTGCATTCTTTTATGCCTTCATCTTCGCTAAAATATAACATACAATCATTTGAGCAGGCATGCATTTTTGTATAATTAAGACCAAGTTTGTTGATGGTTTTATTGGCCTCATAAAAAGAACCAGGAATCTTGGCATCTTCAAAGAAATCTTTTAATAATTCTAATACCATACTCATCGCTTTGTCAGTTATTCAACAAAGACACTTTATATGATACAATTTTATTAGAAAGAACAATTTGAAATACTTCGTACACCCTTCGTATAATAGTTGATTGCCATCTTCGACCAATTCATAGAACTTTGTATAATCTTTATTATGCCCCTCAATGTGCCTTTTATCAAATATTTCTTCTCTATTTATATGATTAGAATACACACCAGGCTCGTTGATATTATTTCTGGTGAACCCAAACGCATCATTAATCATAATTTTTATTAGATCTTGGAGCTGTAAATTATCTTCTATGACATGGGTGCTCTGAGAAGTCTGTTGCACGGTTGCATTTGATTCTTCACCATGTCAATACCAAAATTTATAATTTTTTGGGAAAGGCTTAAGAATCAGGTGCTCTTCAACTACATCTTTCTTTTGCCACTTGTTAAAATCACATCACTTAATTACGCACCCATCAACTGACCCGTGCTCAAAAGCAAAATCCAAAAATCGTCTTAGATCATATGTATATTCAGGTGTGTTTCGTGGTTTACTAATCCAAGATTTATCAATTGGCATGGCTAGAAAGGAAGACATAAGATACCATCACAATTTCAAAATTGAAAAGATAGTTCAAAAGCTTATATGTGAACAACATAGCCTGTGAAATAACATCATTTACAGAGGACGAAACATAGGACATAAGACGTTTTAAATGAAAGTACTCCTGATGACCAGTGGTCAAACTTCAGCAATCAGTTTACTCCTATTAATATTCTCAAAGAAAAACTAATGTAAAACTGAAAAAAGAGGGAGAAAAAGGAAGTTGTCCATAGAATTTTAGTGGTGCCGTGTGGGGAATCTGTTATGTTCGTTCGCTCTTTTCATATTTTGGATGTGGGGGGATTATTAAGACAACATCTAGTGGTGCTTTGGGGGAAAAAGGATTTCTTCTGCTCATTCATCTCTAGCAATGAATTAATTGTTAATAAGACGCAGTCGTGACAGAAGAGTTGAGCTCATACTTTGCCAAGTGATGGCATTCAATGGGTCATGGAATAGTGTTTTGTTAAAATATTGAAGCACACTTTTCAGCTGCTGGCATTCATCATAATGCTTCAGTTTTAAAGTATTGCATAGTTTTAAGCATTCAATTTTTTTTCTTAATGTATTTCCTTACCCTTTTTCTCTTTCCACTTACTTTTCTAGTATTTTCTGAGTAGTTTCTTAGCAAGTACTTTAATAAGTTTGATCTCGTAACTTAACAACCAGGCGTCAAGAAATCAGACTTAAACAAGAGAAACTAATCGACACATAATTAACTATTATAGCAGAAAGATCTGCTAATACGCTAGTGACAAAAGAAATAATCAATCTACCTTTTAATAAATAGAAATCTGCTCAAAAGAAAGGACAAAATTAAACTGAAATGAGCTATACCTATCAAATGTTTTACTGTCAACGTCGATCCCAATAATATTTAGGTTAATATTAGCAAGAACAACAAATTAAAATATCAAAATTAAGTGCATGCAATCAAAATACCAAACAAAGCAGCAAACATTTAAAGAAATACCAAACTAATTGAACAGAAGAATAACAAAAAATGGACTCAAAAATAAAAGAAAGAAGAACTGAAACCAATAATAGCAATCGTCATTTCTTTTTCTTTTGTATTCTTCTAGTAATAGATTACTATTTTGGATGTTATATATTTAATTGATTGAATGAATCATTGATTATCGGACTGAGGAAAAACAATTAGAACATAATTGGGGAAAATAGCTACATGCATGAACCCTAATAAAGAGAAAAAGAACTTTTGGTACTAAACAAGAACCCTAATCGCTACATTACCTGAAGATTATTGAAGCTGCTAAATGAATGTCACGTACTTTTTCTGATTTGAATCTCGATTTTTCTAGCCGGAGAAACAGATTGGGTGAAATAGAAGAATCTGAAGTTAGAAAATTGAGAGTTCGTAGCCTATTGAGGGAAATAGATCGCTTCTATTTCAATTTGTGCTAAAACTCTAAATGTTTCAGGAATATGTTTGGAGAAGGAAGTAAAGGCAACTTGTTTCTAGCGTTATTAGAGGGGAATGCATTGCCTCAGCTGCAATTGTTTGGAGATTGTGAGTTTTACATTCCATCAGCCTTCAAGAAGAATGAATCTGGAGGGAGTCTCAAAATATGAGGGGGAAATACTAAAACTTATTGGGGGAATAGTATTAATTGTTGTGATTAAAACTTTACGGCGGTTCTAACCGCCGCTATAAATATTTTTAATCCGGCGTCTAGTAAAACGCCATTTTTAATTAAATTTTGTGGCGGTTATTTGGAAAATCCGTAATATAACCGCAACAATAATTTTGATTTTTTGGAGTGAATCAACTTCAAATAGGGCATGTAAGGGTAAATTTAATAATGGAGGATATACATGACAAGGCAACTTCATTTTAATATACATACAAAACCTACGAGTCTAAAACAATACATTTCCACATATAAGCCGTATACACTAATCACCTCGTGTACATGTCTTTCACGTAGTTTAAATAGTGCAAACAAGCCAATCTATTCATGGTAGTTCCCACTCACAAAGTTAGACAAGATACTTACCTCAAAAGCCCTCAATCAATATTCTAAAATAACTTTTCCTTTACAATTCACCTACGCTCGGCTCAAATCTAACCAAAATCAACTCAATAACATCAAATAATTCATGAAAAATCAATTCCAATAATTAAAGCTATGATCTTTACAAAATTTCTCAAAATTTAACAAAAGTCAACTCTAGGCTAGCTCGATCAAAACCTAGGTCTAAGGGTGGATTCCAACTACCTATAACCCCACAAGTCTATATATGTGTTCTGTTTCAAAATCCGATTCCAAATCGACTCTCAAAACTCAAATTCTCATTTTTCAAAACATAGACAAAGTTTTCTCAAAATTTCACTTTGGTTCTCATAATTTTGATATTAAATCTCATATATAATCATGTAAAATAGTTGAAAATTGATGAAAATCACTTATCCAATGATTATAGATGAAAATGCCTCTTCAAAATCGCCTTTAGCGACTCTAGGGTTCTAAAATATGAAAATGAGACCAAAACTCCAAAATCTTATCCCTCATCTTTTATGTCCAGTCTCAGGTGTCGCAATTGCTACCTGGGGTTCTCAAATGCGAACCTCGCAAATGCGAGGAAACAATAGCAAAAGTGATTCCCCTGCTGTCAACACAAATACGATAAGTAGTTCACAATTGCGAACAATGGACCACCGCAAAGCGATCAAGATGATCACAAATGCGATCATTGCGATCATTTGCTACACAAGGTTCGCAAATGCGAACCTAGCAGACTCAAGCGATTCTTGTAAATGCGACTCCACACCTCACAAATGTGGGTATCACAAATGCGAACAAGTTCTCGCATTTGCTAGACCTGCGACACCTAATCAGAAACAACAAACTAAAACTTCTCCCAAACACTCTGGAACGCGTCCGAAACTCACCCGAGCTCTCGGGGCTCCAAACCAAACATCAACAAAAGTTTAAAAGTATAGCACTAACTCGCTCGCGCGAGCAAATCATCAAAATAACATCCAAAACTATGAATCGGACCTCCAAAACACATGAAAATCAACATGAAACTAAAGAATTTCTAAAAATATAATCGTGCGTCCGATTCATATCAAATCAACTTGGAATGGAGCCAAACTTTGGGGACAAGTTTCAAATGATGAAACAGACCTATTCCAAGTTCCAACACAGAAATCCAAATATGATAGCTATGAAGTCAACCTAAGGTCAAACTTATCAAAATTCTAAGTCAAACCTCGGTCAACATTTTTAACTTTCGGCATAACCACACAAATTACATTACGGACTTCCGAATTTGATTCCGGGAATACGACCAAGACCAAAATTATGATACGAGCCTACTGGAGTCAACAAAACACCGTTCCGGGGTCATTTCCACAAAAGTCAAACCTCAATCAACATTTTCAACTTAAGCTTCTATAGAGAGAATCACCCATCCAAATTCATCCCGAAACATCCGAAAATCGAATCCGACTATGTACGCTAGTCATAATACACAATATGAATCCACTCAAAGTCTCAAGCTATTGAACGAAGCCTTTAAACTCAAAACGACCAGTCGGGTCGTTACATTCTCCCCTATTAAACAAACGTTCGTACTCGAACTTGTCAATATTCTTTCCCAAACCATCAAATCACCGTATAAACTCTCCATACACAAACACACAGGTGATTCTATGTCACCTCAATCCATATAAGCCCGAAAACATCATCCCAACCGAAGATTGTTCTTTCCACGCATGCCGATAATCCTTAGAATCAAATTTCAACGCCAATCAGGGACCCGATTCTCACATAATCACACTATAACATCCTCAATCAGCTTCAACAGCCTATGCATATACCCAAAAGGTATAAACACACACCGTAATACATCACACATATGCCTATAGCAACAACTCTAACCACAATATCTGTCTATAATCAAATTCAACACTAGTAAATAACCTCATATTAGCTAGTACTCCTTTCCAAACCTTCACAATACTAACAATGATGTAAGAAAACATGAAGATTTTATAACCACTCACCCAACCAACAAGTCACACCCAACGCCACCTGGGAACTTACCTCGCAATCTAAACCCAATAAGCACAACTCGAATATGACTGAATATCGAAAGGAAAACACATGAGAGAACTACCGAACATGTCCAATGGGTACAACTCCCCACTAATACCATACTGTGAATCCAGTCCACAAGGAAGAAACAAGACACACAACAACCATAATAAATCTTACCTTAATATGACCTCACTGCGACACATAGCCCGACACAACACACTTATTTACAAGGAACACCAGGTCCTCATTATCCAATCGGAATAACGAGTAAGATAAACATCACAACAACTAAACCATTTTACTAACTCAACCTCATAAAACCAAAACCACAACACGTAATAACTTTCCATACATGTAGTGCACCCAAACCACAAGTCAGGGCAAACCATCCAGATATTGCATCAAATCCTATTGTATTTAACTAATAGAAAGTCCACCCAACCCTCATGACCCTCAATAGAAACCAAACCCGGACGATAGACACATGCTATCACAATAGAATTTCCCAACTGGTGTGAAAATATGAACATAGTAAAAGAATCACAAAACACAACCATATCTGAAGCAAGTAGGATGAATCTTACCAATCAATGGGACCGGATCGAAATAACATAAATGCATCTCTATAATCAACTAAAATCATACCTATAATGACATCAACTGTGCATCATCCTCCGCCCAACTAGGACAAGTATAACAATGGGCCCGGCCTCCCCTATAGGATGACCTCTACTCGCCTGACCTCCACCCCTAATTGGCGGTGCAGGTATAGCAACAACTCGAGCAGAACTCGTAGCCTGAATACCATGTTATGCCATATTTGTCTAGTGTCTAGGATAATCTTTCTACGTGTGGATGGTATCTCCACACTCAAAGCAACTTCTCTGCTGATGTGGCTATGGAACATGTCCGATATGGGTACTCTGAGACCCATAGATATCTGAAAAACCACATGAAGTCTGAAGTACAAACTGAACTGGATGACACACAAAACCTCTACCATCACGTACCCTGTCTACAAAATAGGGATCAGTAGATCCTCCCGGTCCATGAGGCCTCTTAACCTCGCTGTCCTATCTTTCCTAGCACCGCATACCCTCTAATCGGCAAGCGATCTGTACCTCTTACTGAAACGGAACATCCATCTCCAACTCCAGAAACACACTGAATCAGATACCATAATTGAGCCCCTTAATGAACTTGCAGACTCGCTATCTAACTGTAAAAATCAAATCAGGTGCGTGGCAGAACAACTCACTAAATCTGATGTCGTACTCTAGTACTATCATAGTGCCCTAACATAACTGCTCGAAGTATGTGCGCCATCCATCCCGAAGGGTATGTGAAACAAACTCCCTCAGTACATCTCTGAAAAATGTGTCCAAGTGGGTGGTACTGCATTCGCTGGTCTACCATCCTCATAAATCTGCCACCACTAATATGCTGCTCTAGACAACTGAAACGTAGTAAAATCAACTCCGCTCGTCTCCACAATACCCATGGTGTAGATAATACAGTGGAACTTCTCTACAAAAAACCTCTGCATCCTCGGTATCTTGGTTACTGTAAGTAGGAGGATGATTGTTGCACCCTATTTTGCATGAGTCAAAATAAGATCCAACTTGTGGTTTCTTTGTTATTGATGAAAGAGAATAACCACCTAATTTTTAAAGGTATACTAGGGTACTTATTTAATTACTAAAGTCATATTCTTTATTAGTCCGCATACTAGTGAGATTTTGGATAAAAGTTTTTGTTCTTTTAAGGGAAAGGTGTTAGGTACCCCTTAAAATATACCTAAGATAGCTCCATATGACTTAGACTAGGTTTAAAGGGTTAGTTGTTTGTATTATGCTTAATTAGTATTAGAGAGGCATGGATTACTATTTATCTAAGTGAGAGTATGGTGTTAATAATGAGGGATCTGAGATTTTTTAAACAAAGGGTACGAGTTTAGAAAGAGTTTTGAAAGCTACTGTTTAGTGTAATTAAAAGAGTTTTAAAAATGAGTGGTTTGTATGAAGCATGTAGAAAACCTTTTGTTTTAAAAGAATGGATGTTCATGTAATTCTAAGATATTGTAAGCAAATAAGTCCAAGATATACCTTGACTTCTGAAATTACTTAAATATTAGGCTTGAGGGGATATTTAAAAGTTTTTGTTGGGCTGCAACACATAAGTTTTGAAATAGTCAATTTCTTTTTAAGAGGCTAGTCCTGCGATCCGTTTCTGATTTTGAAAAAAAAAGGAACTGTCGCCTTGGCTAAGTTATTTTCAGCTTCAAAATCTTTATGAAAAGGTTAGTAAAACATATCGGATTAACAACATGAGAATCACATGACATATGAATTAAAATAGTTACTACCTAGTATTTCTTTTAACCCAATGTTCTTTAAGGTTTGCCTAAGTTATTTATGCAATTCAAAAGGTAAAGCAAAATACTAAATCAAATATGACGAGAGCAATGTTATATATATGTAAGAGAATATAAATAACGAGATGTAATGATGCAGTAAAGGGGTAAGGAGTAACTCTAGTTTGCGCCTGAAAGATGTAGGTCCAGCAATCAACATGGATGAAAAATAATAAACTCGAGACTTTCGGATGCACTAGGACGAGGTTTGGGCCTGAGTTATTTGAGAACTCATCTGGCCCAATGTACATGTTCAAAAAAGAAAGAGAGAAAATCATTAGACATAATGCTCTATAGGTACAGTCATACATGGAGTGTGTAAGAAAATGACTTGAACAAAAATATAATAAACAAACAGTATTTAAATATTATGAAAGGTTATACTAATATGTGGTCACATATGGTTAAGTAACTTACATTGGACACTTTTTGCTGTCATTAAACACTAAACCCAAAAGGAGTAATGAATATCAATGGATTAAAGGCTAAGGGTAGAGATATACTTAAGGTCAAAGCCCCCTTTGAATCCCCTAACACTTCAAAGTTCCCAAGGGTCTCAAGGGCCTAGAGCAATGCTTGTGCCACGGAGAGCAGCCCAACCAAGAATTAAGCTCTACTCCCAAATACCCTTAACCATTAATGACTCACTCTTCCCCACAAGTTTAAGTACCAATAAGGCACTTTCAATGTAAACCAAATCATCATAACAATACCATACCACATAAGTATATACATTTCATAATAGGGCCAAACAGAATGTCATAAGGGCACAAGGCAGTTTTATTTATATTTTTTTATAACCATGTTTCCAAACCAAGTAGATAATTAACACATTAAACATGTCCAAAAGGCTAAGTTTCTGACACACAAAGAGGCAGAAATATTATTGTGCTACCACTGAAGAACCAAACACCTAAGATCGGGTATCTTAAGGATAGAGGAAGAGCGCACAGTTCAAATATTTAACAGTTTATGAATACAAATGTATTTGCCTTGACAACCTTTATTTAGACTAAGCACTGATTGGTTTAACTCAATTCTCGTCTTTAGTACACACAAGTTATCAATACTACTACCAACAAGGATTTAGGCAAACATTCATAGGTAGAACCTCTATAGATACTATTAGATATACCAAAATACAATCCAAGTTTCAACAAGACTACATGTTCACAAATTTAAATGGAACTCCTAAGAGTGCTTAGCAGAATCTCATGCCACCAGTAATACTTATCTTTTTAAAAATTAATGACATGATCACCTCTTTCTGAGAACATTAACTTCACACTAATCTCACTAAGAAAAAGTATCATGTTATATCCAAGCAGTAGTAACACGAGATTTTCTTAGAGTTCACAGACTATGTTCAATTCATTTTGAAAGAAAGGAGAGCTTAATGCAGCTTCAAGACAATGCAAACATGCATGAAATAATTGAAGAACCAGAATGAGTGCAAGATCACAAAAATATATACAAAGGCACTTCGCAGAGATCATAAACTAGGTCTTGACTTATATCATATGATGAGTTGTTAGTTTTATTTAGGGATCTTTTAAAGAGCATTAACAGAGAGGTTTGTGCTGATTGATATGCCAATATTATCCTAAGAATATGACATAATTACTTTCTTTTCAAAGAGGCTCTAAGTCTCACATTCATACAGACTCTATTTGAAGGTAAAATTACATTGCAATATTCAGGCAAATTAGATGATCTCAAAGTCTTTCATTAGTTCGAATAACAGATTATAGTAGACTCAGATAAAGTCATCATGTTTTAATGATACCAGATACACAAGCATGAGCATTAATGACAAATAGAGATGCATGAAAAACTTTCATTCAAGTACATACATAAGGTGTTTCAGCCAAGATTATGATTTTACAAACAGGGTTGAGTTTCAAACTTTCTGAAGTCACGTCAATAATATCATTAAGGAAGTTCAATACATGGGAGACTTTATACTAAGTAGATCTAACTTAGCTATACAGATTAAGGGTGAATAACTAAACATGAAGAAGTTTTGATCAACCTACTGTCACAATAGTTATTGTCCAGTCATGGCAAACACAACTGAAGCTTAATTCATAAGAGATAATATGATCATGACAGAATACATACAAGAACAACTCCAGGAGTTCATCAGAGTTAGCTTAGTTATCTTAAGAGACTGTTTCATATAATAAAACTCATAGATGTGATTAACAGTTAAATAAAGATACAGTACTTTCACAGTAATGATTCAAGGCTGCTTCAGAATTAACAAATATTCATGTGAAGAAAGAAAGCAACTTAAAATAATTAGACTGACATATTCCAACTAAGTGATAAAGTATTAAACCTTAAGCATTCATGCATTTTCTTGTTAAAGTCATCAAATAAAAACCTCAACTATAGAACAACAGACTACACTAAACAAAATTAGTGTGATAGATATGAAGACCACAACATAACATTAAAGAAATTTGAAGTCTATATAAAATGAGAAGCCATTAAGGCACATCAAGGAGCTTAATTGTATAGGTTGTTTGATTCAGATTTAATAGTCATTAAGGTCACATAATAATTCAATCAATACTGATTCGAGACATATTAAAAGGATAACAGTCAGTCATAAATCAATAAAAAATCATTATGTGCAGGAACAAATAGTCATAAACTAATGACAATCATCTTAAACGTAAGCAGTCAATAGAAAGACAATATTGTATTCATGATTTCAAATAAGACAATCAAAAGAGAAGGGGTGGAGGTTTACTGACCTCCTTCTATGCAGCAGACGAAACAAAGGTTTACGTAGTCTTATAGGAACCAAAGTTTCAAGCTTTGAACAGTGAACGAACTCGAAAATAAAAGAGAAACAGAAATTAGTAAGAGAGCCTAAACTTTGAAATCTTAATGTGGTTTTTTGGTCTCATATTAGGTTTCTTAGCCCTTGTTATGTGAGAACATTGAAGGCTCTATTTATAGAGCCATTCAATGCCTTAGGTTCACAGATCCATACTAGATAGTGGAAGATGAAGGGGAGTTGATGATGTGAGCACGATTGAGTGAAAATCAGAGACGAGTAGAGGTGAAAATAGTGATAGATAATTATATGGGCATGGGAAGTGAGAGATCGACCGTTTAAGCATGTGAGACCATCGATCGAAATCCTAATACCAGAGGTCATTGCATTTGACCTATGGATATCGAATATCAATGGCGAATCCAGTTAATGTCTTCATGCTTGCTTCAATTTGAAATGTCATGAGAGAAAATCAGACGAATTCAAGTTCCACATTTTGGTATATGACTCCATGATTATGGCTTTTGAAATCAAACAGCGAAAACAGAAAGAACAACAAGATTTGAAGTACAAGAGCAAGATGGATGGCCATGCATGCCATGAATTTGAAAGATCACATGTGATTTGAGGTTTCGTATTTGGGGTTACGGTTTCAGATTAAGATATTTTGAATCTCATTATCGAAAATGGAAAGAGGACAGCAAGATTCACGGATAGGGGAGCAGATTGAGTGTTTGCGGTTTAATTTTCGTGACCTTGCATCGATTTGTGCAAGGTTTCTCGACTGATGGGCATGGGGGATTTGAGAGAACAAAGAAGAAAAGAGGAAAGAGAGGTGGTCGTTCAACGTAAGAATGATTAGGGTTAAGAGAATAGTTTGGGTCGTCTCTTAGGTTAAGCTTAGGGGTAGGGATATGTGCCATTGATTTTTTAGATCAACGGTCTTGATAATTTGGAGTTTAAATATTTTTATGGATGAAGTTTGAAGGCCATTAGATCCCTTGGTTTCAACGGCCAAGATTAAGTTTGTTGGGATATTAAAATTATAAGAAAAATGCACACAGATTAAAAGCCATTGATCTGTGGGATGTACGGCTCAGATCAATTGTGTTTGTTATGTGAGTGATTGAGACAGGTGACATGGCGCACAACTATTGGTTTAAAGAGAGTGGCAAGGATTGCCAAGGTGGATTGGAGGGATAGTTTGGACTGGGTCAATTCTGGATTGGGTTTGGGTGTTGGGCTAGAAATAATTTAAAATATAGCCACGTGATCTTTAATAGAGAATTGCAATTATAGCCTTTAGCCTCTTTTGATCCCTTTTATAATTAAATTAAATAAGATTAATAATTTTTAATAAAATACAGTAAAAATATAATTATTTTATACATTACTAACTATTGTAATTAATTTTTTATAAATACTTCATTTCTTCGAATTATAGCATTAGTTTCAAATTATTAACACAGTAGTTTGATTAACTAGAAATTAAGGAGTAATTCGTTTAATTAATTATAAAGCCTATGTGATGTATATAAAAGTTATTTTAATAATCTTTATAATTACATAATACTAATACTCGATTATTAATTTCAAGGCTATTAATACTTAGTTAATTTTGTAAAATAGGTATTTATTGATTGAAAATATTTTCAAAACATTCATTATAAATTATTAATTCTAAATAAATTAATTTTAAAAGGGAGGGTCAAAATTGACCGTCAACAACTGTCCCTCTTTGACCGGAGATGATGAAAGAGTTTTCGGGCAAATAAATTGAACCAAAGATAATTTTGTCCCGACTTTAGGCATACATTGTAGGAATGACACGGAGATTATGATTCGTAGGATTAGGAGTCAAGAAAGATTTCGAGGGCATTTTTTGGGGACTTGGGGCAGCATTCTTGCTTTGAATTGCCTACATACTCCGGGCTTAATAAGGATCAAGCTTCATGTAGTTTTGAAGTGAAGACTTTTGAGGGAGCGATGTATGCAGGAATTGCCCAGTTCTGAAGTGAAGACTTCGAGGCAGAGGATTCGCACTCATGATAGCTTTGAATTTGCGGCTTGACTCGAATGATTTGAAGAGTTAGAGTTCTACTCATCATTTTGAGTTTGAGCTCGGATCCTTGGCTCACTAGTGAGTTTGTTGTCTCTCATAGCATTGTAGTTTGGTTTTCTGCTTAGAAGGAGTTCCACGTTGCGATGTTTGTTCCTGCAAAAAAAAACGAAATACACACATATCCATATATTGCAATGCAGAATATGTTAAGATGTGATGTAAAAGATGCATGAATGATGATGTATGGCTACCGACAAGTCGTTATTTGGGATCAAGATGATGGGATACTTGAACTTGACTCGATTGTTAGTCGGGTTGTGTACCATTCCGCAGCTATAGGGGCATTGAGTCTCTTCGCATCGGGAGTAGTTGTAGAATGCATCTCCGTTTATTGGGAGATTTTTTACGCTTGTTGGGAGAGCTTGACTTGTAGAGTGCATCTCCGCTTGTTGGAGAACTTTTCACTGAATATATAAAGTAATCTTCGCTTGGGAGCGATTGACTTGAGTACCTCTCCGGTTGTTGGGAGAGATTTTCACTAAAAATGTAAAGTAATCTCCGCTTGATGGGGGCGATTGACTTGAAAAAGAAATGTAATCATGTCTGAAGCTGCACGAACAAAACGTCAAAGCAATCAACATAGTAATAAAGGAAAAGCAAAGCATCCCCAAGAGATACTCTTGACTGCGAAGCTAAGTTGTAGTCGTCGATTGACAGAACGTTGGTGACGAGGTTTGCAACTGTCTATTTTGGCCTCTGATGTGACAGAGCAATGGTGTGGATTGTTCCCATTGTTGGAGCGAAATAGTTTGCTATATACCTGGCTTTGATTGCGCAACCAACGTTTGATTTGTACAGGCGCTCCGATCGATTGACCTGGCATTTTGAGAAATACAGGGCTCCAATTGGTAAAGCGAGCCCTTCGTTTTGTACAAGTTGCTCTGATTGGTTGAGCAAACGATTTGCTATGTAAAGGGCTTTAATTGGTGAAGTCGGAGACTCTTTTTGTGCAAGATGCTCTGATTGATTGAGCGGATGATTTTCTATGTACAATATACCTTATTTGCGCTAGCGGTCTGATTCCAAGATACCTGCAAAAGATTCACGAATTACTTTCAGTTATACCAGGAAAATTTAAATGAAGGAAGAGGGGTGATAATCCAGACAGAGTGGCGGATCCGTCATTTCCCCCGATTTATTCCCAACATTTCCTTGCGTTCTGCTGACCCTGCACTCAAAGAAAAATTCTTAGCGGGAGGGGAGTTGGTTTATGTTGACCATAGTACTTGCTTTGCCTTGGTCCTGGTAAGGTTATGCCACAAAGTACAATAGGTGGAACAAATCATGATATATTTGTTTCTAGAAAATATTTTTTTGAAAATCTTTGTTTTATGGCAAATGTCGTCGTTTCGGATTATGACATGTTTTGAAAGGTTCTCTGAATGTGAGTGTTGCTCCGATGATGCTTCTGATGATACAACTACTTGATGTAGTGATTGTGTCCTAATTTGAACTAATGCATTACAAAGGTTTCCTAGGGTTACGACAAACCCTTTCAGGTTGCCTACGTATCCAAAATGGAATCAGATCTGAATGTAGTTCGTGGATGATTATAAAAATATGATAAATATGACCGAATTTGACTCAGGCAACCTACGTATCCAAACAGAATCAGGTCAAGATGTAGTTTGATTACAATAGATGCAAAATGACGAGATTAAGAATGAAATGGCTGAGTCTGACTTAGACTGCTTATGTATCCAAATGGAATCAGGCCAGAACATGTTTCAATTACAAAAGATGACTGAAACTGACGAGGATTGCCTACTTATTCCTTCCCAAGGAAATCAAGTCGTGGCGTAGTTCCGGGTAACATACAAAATGATATTTGGTGTTTCTATTACAAAAGGAAGGGGGTGGGTGGGGTGGGGTAGGGTAGGGTAGAGAGAAGTCGAACCCTACATGGGTGGCTTACATATCCCTCTATAGGAAGTCAGGTTGAGCATAGTTATGATACAACCAAACCCTAACTCTATTACCTTCAATTGTAGTATCTCTTAATTACATATAAGTTGATGGGTTTTGTGCTAACTATTCAGTACATTTCTACAAAGATTAGAGCTTCACCCGATAACACTCGGTGAACCACGTAAGGACCTTGCCAATTCGGTGCGAACTTTCCTTTGGCTTCTTTGGTGGGGGAAGATTTTCTTCACAACAATTGCTCCGGTGTGAACTGGCGAGACTTCACCCTTTTGTTTAATGCACCGGACATCCTATCATGATACAGCTGACCATGACATATTCCATCCATTCTATTTTCATCAATGATTATGAGCTGCTCTTGTCTGACCCGTATTCGTTCCTCATTGTCTAACTTAGCTTTTTGGATGACTCTTAAGGATGATATCTCGACCTCTATGGGTATCACAACTTCGGTGCCATATACCAGTATGTATAGCATTTCTCCAGTAGATGTTCTCATGGTGGTCGATAACCCAGTAAGGCGAAGGATAGTTTCTCGTGACATTGCCTGGACAATCCACTATCTTCACAAAATTCTCTTGATATTCTTGTTGGCCACCTCAACTGCTCCATCCATTTGTGGTCTGTAGGTTGTGGAGTTACGGTGGACAATTCTGAATTTCTCACATACTTCGCTCATGAGATCACTGTTGAGGTTAGCTACGTTGTCAATGATGATTGACTCGGGTATCCCAAATTAACAGACAATGTTGTTTCAGACGAAATCCGTCACTACCTTCTTTGTGACAGCCTTGTAGGTAGATACTTCGACCTATTTGGTAAAGTAGTCAATGGCTACTAAGATGAAGCGGTGCCCATTTGATGCAGTGGTCTCTATAGATCCAATAACATTTATGCCCCAAGCGGCGAACGGCCAAGGCGAACCCATCACATTCAACTCATTGGGCGAAACCCGGATAAAATCCACGTAGATATGGCATTGGTGATACTTCTGCATGTAGCGAATACTATCGCTTTCCATGGTCATCCAAAAGTATATGTCACTCAATATCTTCTTGAATAATGTGAAATCGTTCATGTGGGGTTCGTACGTTCCCGCTAGCGATGGGCGTCGGTCGGTTCGGTCAGTTATTATGAAAGTACGGTTCAGTTTATCGGTTTTCGGTTTTGTAAAATTAATAACCAAATCAAACCAAAGTATTTACGGTTCGGTACAATTTTTTCAAAGTTCGGTTATTTTCGGTTTATTTTTTCGGTTGTAAATGGTTGAAGGAAATTTTATGTTTCTATGGCAAAAGGAAATAGATTGTCATAATGAATGAATAGAAAAGAAGATATTGGTCCAACAACCATAACACATAACAGATACGACATTAACAACCATTGAATAGAAAAGAAGATCTTGTCATAATGAATGAATAGAAAAGAACTAAAACACAAAAAAAGAAGCCTTATATTAATAAAAAATCAACCAAAGAAATCTTGAACTCCCTTTCCAGCAAAAACTCTATCAGAAAGTTCTGCCAAAACAACATTAACAGTGAGCAAAACTACAAAACGACACTGGACCAAACTCAACTCAAAACTCAGAAGAAGTCGCACTAACCCGAGGAAGAAGGATGTGCGACGAGATGAGGAAGAAGGCATCACAAACGAGTTGAGGAAGAAGGCAACAATCGCACATAGCTGAGGAAGAAGGCAACAGTCGCACAGAGATAGAGCTGAGAAAGAACCCTAAATCTAAGTTTTTATTTAGGTTTGGGAAATGGGAATTGGGAAGTAAGTGACTAAGTGTAACGTATCAGACTATCAGTAAGTTTGGGTAAATTGGACTTCAAAGTTCAAATGGGTATTGGACTATTGGGCTTCAGCCTAAAATGGGTAATACGTTTTGGGCTCATAAAATAACCCACATGTTCAAACCTATTTTTCTTAACTAATACCCAAAATTTCGGTTTTTCAGTTTAACTGATAACCGAAACACTAAAACTGTAAACATCACCAAAAATTCAAAAATTAATAATTTAAAAACCGTGCACCAACCAAAAAACCGATTAAACCGAAACCAAAAAACCAAAATTCACGGTTTGCCCTATTTTTTCGGTTCGGCGGGTATTATGCCCACCCCTAGTTCCAGCATGTATCTCTTATAATAGTCTAGTTGCCTCAACAACATCTACACATCTCAACAAACCTAAGTCTGGGGCCCTCCTATAAAGGACTTCCCCATTAAGGAAAAACTGATTTGCCAACCTCCTGAGCACTCGCTTCTGACTATTAGTAGCACTCTCCGGGTAATCTCTTGTTTCGAGGAATCTTTTGATGATGTGGTACCATGGTTTACCATCTGGCTCTTCATATACATGAAAATAATATGCATGTTGATCTCTGATTTCTACCTCGATAGGGTCGATATAATTCTTATCTGGATTCTGAATCATGGATGATAAGGTTGCAAGAGCATCAGCAAACTCGTTCTAGATCCTGGGAACATGCTTGAACTCAATATTTGTGAACTTCTTGCATAACTCTTTTACATAATGCAGGTGTGGAAGAATCTTGACGTTCTTGGTGGACCACTCCCCTTAGTGATGTTTTTATAGATCAGAATACCCTATGATCAAAATCTCTTTGATGTTCATATCGAATGCCATCCTAATCCTAAAGATGCATGCTTCGTACTCGGCCATGTTATTGGTATAAGGGAATATTATCTTTGCTATTGCTGGGTAGTGTTGTCTTGATTCTGAGATCAGGACTGTCCCAATTCCTACTCCTTTGAAATTCACCGCTCCGTAAAAAAACATTATCCATCCATGGTATGATTCTGTTATAATTTTTTTCCGGCGAACAATACTTCCTCTTTGGGAAAGTACGTAGTGAGAGGTTCATAATCCTTATCCATTGGATTCTCGGCAAGGTGGTCACCTAAAGCTTGTCCTTTGATAGCCTTTTGGGTTATTTACACAATGTCAAATTCGCTGATGAGAATTTTCCATTTAGATAACTTTCCAGTAGGCATCGGCTTCTGAAAGATATACTTGAGCAGGTCGAGCCGAGATATTAAATGTGTGGTGTACGCTGGCATGTAATGCCTTAATTTCTGGGTGATCCAAGTCAAAGCACAACAAGTGCGCTCTATTAAAATGTATCCGGCCTCGCATGGTGTGAATTTCTTACTTAAGTAGTAGATGACCTACTCCTTTCTTCCAGTTTAGTCATGTTGTCCCAACATACATCCAAAGGAGTTATCCAAGACTGACAGATACATTAACAATGGCTTCCCAGGCTCGGGAGGAACCAACACAAGTGGATTTGACAAATATTCCTTAATTCGATTGAAGGCTTTTTTACACTCTTATGTCCACTTTTAGGCTATGAAACAACTGATGTAATTCAGTCTACTTAGGAAACTCATCACATCTTTCTTACTCATGGGCGGTGGCAACTCTTGAATGGATTTGATTTATGATGGATCCAATTTTATCCCTTTTGTGCTTACGATGAAACCTAATGATTTTCCCGCAGGGATTCCGAACACGCAGTTTGTCGGGTTCAATTTTAAGTTGTACCTCCGCAAGCGCTCGAAAAATTTCTTCAAGTCATTCAAATATTCTGAACTTTTCAAAGACTTGATGATGACATCATCCACATAAACCTTGATCTTTTTGTGAATCATGTCGTGAAAGAGAGTTGTCACGCCCCAGTGTTTTCCCAACATTTCCTTGCATCTTGCTGACCCTGCATTCAAAGAAATATTCTTAGTGGGAGGGGGGTTGGTTTATGTCGACTATAGTACTGTCTTTGTCCTGGTCCTGGTAAGGTTATGCCACAAAGTTCAATAGGTGGAACAAATCATGATATATGTTTTTTAGAAAACAGCTTTTGAAAATCTTTGTTTTATGGCAAATGTCGTCGTTCCGGATTATGACATGTTTCGAAAGGTTCTCTGAATGCGAGCGTTGCTTCTTAAAAACTCTATCCCGTTGATGTAGATATTCCATGACACTTCTAATGATACAACTCCTTGCTGTTGTGACTGCATCATAATTTGAACTAATGCATTACAAAGGTTTCCTAGGGTTATGTCTGAATCCTTTCAGGTTGCCTACGTATTCAAAATGGAATCAGGTCTGAACGTAGTTTATGGATGATGATAAAGATATGATAAATATGATCGAACCTGACTCAGACAGCCTAAGCATCCAAACAGAATTAGGTCAAGACGTAGTTTGATTACAATATATGCAAAATGATGAGATTAAGAATGTAATGGCTGAGTCTGACTGAGACTGCATATGTATCCAAATGAAATCAGGCCAGAACATATTTCAATTACAAAAGATGACTGAAACTGACGGGGATTGCCTACTTATTGCTTCCCAAGGAAATCAAGTCATGGCGTAGTTCTGGGTAACATACAAAATGATATTTGATGTTTCTATTATAAAAGAAATTGGGGGGGGGGAGATAGAAGCTGAACCATACGTGGGTTGCCTAGATATCCCTCTGTGGGAAGTCAGGTTGAGAGTAGTTATGTTACAACCAAACCCTAACTCTATTACATTGAAACATAGTATCCCTTGATTGCATCTAAGTTGATGGGCTTTGTGCTGACTCTTCAGTACATTTTTGCCAAGATTAGAGCTTCACCCGACAATACTCGGTGAACCACGTAAGGACCTTGCAAATTCAGTGCGCGCTTTCCTTTGGCTTCTTTGGTGGGGGAAGAGTTTGTTCAAAACAATTGGCCCAGTGTGAAATGGCGAGACTTCACCTTTTTTTAATGCACTGGAAATCCTATCATGATAAAGCTGACCTTGGCATACTCCATCCATTCTCTTTTCATCAATGAGCATGAGCTGCTCCTATCTGACCCGTATTCGTTCTGCATTGTCTAACTTGGCTTCCTGGATGACTCTTAAAGATGATATCTCGACCTCTGTGGGTATCACAACTTCGGTGCCATATACCAGTATGTATAGCATTTCCCCAGTAGATGTTCTCATGGTGGTCCAATAACCCAGTAAGGCGAATGATAGTTTCTCGTGCCATTACCTATGATTGTCCACTCTCTTCATAGAATTCTCTTGATATTCTTGTTGGCTACCTCAATTGCTCCATCCATTTGTGGTCTTTAGGTTGTGGAGTTACAGTGGACAATTCTGAACTTCTCACAGATTTTTCTCATGAGATCACTGTTGAGGTTAGCTGCGTTGTCAATGATGATTGACTTGGGTATCCCAAATCAACAGACGATGTTGTTTCGGACGAAATCCGCCACTACCTTCTTTGTGACAGCATTGTAGGTAGATACTTCGACCTATTTGGTGAAGTAGTCAATGGCTACTAAGATGAAGCGGTTCCCGTTTGATGCAGTCGTCTCTATAGATCTAATAACATCCATGCCCCAAGTTGCGAACGACCAAGGCGAACCCATCATATTCAACTCATTGGGCAGAACCCGGATAAAATCCACGTGGATATGGCATTGGTGACACTTTTGCACATAGCGAATACTATCACTTTCCATGGTCATCGAAAAGTATATGTCTCTCAAAATCTTCTTGGATAATGTGAAATTGTTCATGAGGGGTTGGCACATTCCAGCATGTATCTCTTGTAATAGTCTAGTTGCCTCAGCGATATCTACACATCTCAACAAACCTAAGTCTGGGGTCCTCCTATAAAGGACTTCCCCATTAAGGAAACATTAATTTGCCAACCTCCTGAGCACTCGCTTCTGACTATTAGTAGCACTCTCCGGATATTCTCGTGTTTCGAGGAATCTTTTGATGTCGTGGTACCATGGTTTACCATCTGGTTCTTCGTCTACATGAAACATTATACATGTTGATCTCTGATTTCTACCTCGATATGGTCGATATAATTCTTCTCTGGATGCTGAATCATGGATGATAAGGTTGCAAGAGCATCAAAAAACTCGTTCTGGATCCTGGGAATGTGCTTCAACTCAATCTTTGTGAACTTCTTGCATAACTCTTTTACACAATGCAGGTATGGAAGAATCTTGATATTCTCGCTGGACCACTCCTCTTAGACTTGATGTATTAATAGATCAAAATCCCCTATGAACAAAAGCTCTTTGGTGTTCATATCGATTGCCATCCTGATCCCAAGGATGCATGCTTCGTATTCGGCCATGTTATTGGTACAAGGGAATATTATCTTTGCTATTGCTAGGTAGTGTTGTACTGATTTGTATTCGGCCATTTGTTATTTGTTATTGGTACATGGCTTCGTATTGCGAATGCTTGACAAACAATCAGATTTGACACATTCAGATCCGAAGAAACTTTTATTTTCATTGATAGTGTTTGGATTGAGATAAGTGGGAGCATAGGTTACATCATTGTTTCAAGCATTCATAGAATTGTATGGACTTGAACAACTTGACCTTAGTGTTGTACTGATTTCGAGATCAGGACTGCCCCAATTCCTACTCCTTTGAAATTCACCCCTTCGTCAAAAAAACATTATCCATCCAGGGTATGATTCTGCAATATCTTCTCTAGCGAACAATACTTCCTTTTCGGGAAAGTACGTAGTGAGCGGTTCATAATCCTTATCCACTGGATTCTCGGCAAGGTGGTCAGCTAAAGCTTGTCCTTTGATCAACTTTTGGGTTATGTACACAATGTCAAATTTGCTGAGGAGAATTTGCCATTTAGATAACTTTCCGATAGACATCGACTTCTGAAAGATATACTTGAGCAGGTCAAGCCGAGATATCAAATGTGTGGTGTACGCTGGCATGTAATGCCTTAATTTCTGGGTGATCTAAGTCAAAGCACAACAAGTGCACTCTATCAAAGTGTATCTGGCATCGCATGGTGTGAATTTCTTACTTAAGTAGTAAATGGCCTGCACTTTTCTTCCAGTTTAGTCGTGCTGTCCCAACACACATCCAAAAGCGTTATCCAAGACTGATAGATACATTAACAATGGCTTCCCGGGCTCGGGAGGAACCAACACAAGTGGATTTGACAAATATTCCTTAATTCGATTGAAGTCCTTTTGACACTCTTCTGTCCACTTTGTGGTAACATCCTTTTTTAGCAGCTTGAAGATAGGTTCACAAATTACTATAGACTAGGCTATGAAACGACTGATGTAATTCAGTTTACTTAAGAAACTCATCATATCTTTCTTACTCTTGGGCGGTGGCAACTATTGAATGGATTTGATTTATGATGGATCCAATTTTATCCCTTTTGTGCTTACGATGAAACCTAACGATTTTCCCGCAAGGACTCCGAACACGCAGTTTGTCGGGTTCAATTTCAAGCTATACCTCCGCAAGCGCTCTGAAAATTTCTTCAAGTTGTTCAAATGTTTTGAACTTTGCAGAGACTTGATGACACTTTCATCCACATACACTTCAATCTCTTTGTGAATCTTGTCGTGAAAGAGGGTCGGCATGGCCCTCATGTAAGTGGCACCATCATTTTTGAGGCCGAATGGCATGACTCTGTAGAAGTAAACTCCCCAAGGCATGGTGAAGGTTGTTTTTTTGTGTCTTTTTCGTGTATCAGGATCTGGTGGTATCCATCGAAACAATACACAAACGACTACAGTTCATGCTTTGCATAGTTGTCGATGAGGATATGGATATTTGGTTAATGAAAGTCATCCTTCGGGTTAGCTTTGTTGAGATCTCGGTAATCCACACATATCATGATCTTCCCAGTACTAGGATGATATTTGCTAACCAACTCAGATAATTAGTGACCCTTACTACATTAGCCTCTGTATTCTTAGTTACTTCTTCCTTTATCCTCAAACTCAGGTAAGGCTTGAATATTTTGGGTTTTTCTTGACTGACGGTCTAGCGGGATTAATAAGCAATTGATGCAAGATGATATCAGTACTTAATCCAGGAATGTCGTCATATGACCATACGAACACATCAATGTATTTTCAAAGGAGCTAAACCAGTTCTTTCTTCATCTCCGCTCCTAGATGGATGCTGATTCGAGTTTCTTTCACGTCTTCATGGCTTCTGAGATTGACCACTTCTTTTTATTCAAGGTTAGGTTTTTCTGGCTTTCCAGCTGTTCGATCTCTTGTGGGAGATTGTCTGACATCATACTCTCGTCGTATTTCTCATAATCTGGATCGTTTTGATCGAGGGTTTCATTACTTGTCACAATCGCGGAATGCGAGTTTTTATCGTTTTGATTACTAAAAATAAAAACTAAGTATAAATGAAACGGTAAATAAGGTTGCAATAATTTTAAGAAAGTGATTCTTTTTATTTCATCAAAAGAGGAACGTCTAAGCATTCCAATTGGAAAATGACAAAAAAGGTACAGACACAGTTCATGCCTCAATTGACCATGCACGTTATTTAAAAAAAATAATATAATTCCATACTGCCAAGACTCCCGGCGAACCAAAGCCGTGCTGGCGGTCCAATTTCGCAGTTCCTCTCCTAGTTTGGCATTTCGAATGGTCGGTTTCTTGATATCAATTCCTTCATAGTATTCTTCAATCATAGTCACGAACATCCTTCCCATCCCATCGATGATATCGTCCTCTAGTTCTGAGCTCTGGCCCTTGCCCGAAATATGCTCTGGCACAAAAGCCTTTTCCCGGAGCTACCATTACGAGTCTTCCCCATCGGAGACTGATACCATATGTCGGCTATTCCTTTTTTTGCCTATTTGGCTCAATTGGTTATGTAATCCCGTTTGATCGTGCTCCCAGTCCGGTTCCTGGTCTATATCCATATTTCATCATCTCCATCATGACCATCTTTGATCTATATGACGATTGCCTTCCCAGGTTTTGCTCAGTCTCTTCTGTTTCAGTGGTCTGTATGTTCTCTACTGTATTTAAAGAAACTCCGTCCAGCATTTCAATTAATGGGACTACGTGTTCCAGATAAGCTGATTAGTCCCATTCTCCATGGACCACGATCTCTTGACAACCCCACTCGATTTTCATGCACTGGTGTATGGTAGATGGGATGACCCCTGCCATGTGTATCTAGGGTCTTACCAAAAATAAGTTGTATGAAGAGAAGATATCCATCACTTGAAATAGTATGGGAAATTCGACTGGTCCGATGTGCAAGGCCAAATAAATTTCTCTGATAACATCCTTTTGCGACCCATCAAAATCCCTTACTCTCATGACTTTCCTTGACTTCTCTCAGGTTGATATCCAACTCTCACAGAGTAGAGAGTGGGCAAATGTTGACTCCTGATCCTCCATCAACCAGTACTCGGGACACTACCTTGTCTCCATATTTAACAGTGATGTGTAGAGATTTGTTGTGACCCACGCCTTCGATAGGAAACTCATCATTTTGGAAAATGATCATATTTGCTTTGACCATTTTTCCAATAGTAGCAGCCAACGCCTCACTGTTGGTATTGCTTGGCCCACTTAACCCACTTATCACTTCCATCAAGGTGTCCTTATGACTGACAAAACTCATTAGTAAATCCATGATTGATATTTATGCCAGAGTTTTCTTCAATTTTTCCTCCACAGAGTATTCTTTGGTTGACACCGTCTTCCATAATTCTGCGGCCTTGGGGTTTGTTATATTTCTCCTCTTAATTTTCTCTCTTCCCAAATTCCCTCGATTTGCATCCTCAGAAGCGTAGCATATCCCTAACTTAGTCATACCGTGGGCTGCCGCGGAATCTGTCATCTTGGCTTTCCCTTTTTTCTGATATGTCTACACGATAGTTTTGTATTCCCGATCCTCTTCATCCTTAGTAGCAGCGTCAAGTTGTCCCTGGTAAGTCTGAACCATCACCAAAGGTCTCAGTTGCATTGTACTAATCAGAATCTTTTGAGGTGGGACCCTTGCGGCCTTTATATTTCTTATCGTGACAATGGTTCCTTTCAAATTGTATTCTTCATCCAAGGTGATCGTGTTGACCCCCTATTTTTGGTGATTCGGCAGCGGATTGCGGTTTACATTAGGGGGAGCCTGAGTGCATTGAATGGCTCCGCTTTTGATCAATGATTCAATTTTATTTTTCAGCTTAAAACAATCTTCAGTATCATGCCCATGCACGTTTGATTGGTACACATACCTTTGGGTTGCATCAAAATACTTTGAGGGATACTCAGGAACCCTTCATTCTAGTGGATGTATTAAACCTGCTCTTCTCAATCTTTCAAATAGTTAAGCTAGAGTTTCAGCAATCAAAGCATAATTTCTAGGGCCCTCATCTTCAAACTTTAGGCGAGGTCCTGGTGCATAAGTGGGTCGGTTTTGATGAGTGGTGGTTTGGACATGAGTATATGGTTGTTGTGGGTTTGGGTAATTATGGGCTGGAGGAGGGTTATATTGAGGTTGGGGATGTTAATATGGATATGTTTTGTAGACTGGAGCATAGGCAAGTGGTGGTGAATGGTTGTTTGGGGAATAAGAAGTATTCCTATAATGTGGATTCCGTTTTATTTAGTTCACTTATACTAGATCTTACGGAGCCTGCTCATGTACAACATGATTCGGACCTGATCATAGAAAAGATTCTCTTTAAGCGAACCGGCCTATCCTCTTTATAAGGCTTACACGACGATTGGAACAAAGACACATTTGGTTGTGAATTCCCACGTGGAAGGCATATATCTACACAGACCAATCAATAGTTCAAGTCACACACTCCCATAATCCATTTTCTCTTTAAAATTTCCCTTCAATCCCCATGTTTAGTTGACATGAATAGTTAAAGGGAAATATCCAAATGAATGTCTTATTATTTTCAATAATCCATACTTGTAGCAATGAAATACTATACATTCCTCCACCAAGTGATAAATGATTGATTAAAAATATTTAGGATCTATTTTTATTTTCTCTATAAAGGCCCAGAAATACCTTGTTTACGTATCATTGGCAAATTTATTAACATAGATACGACAGTAAGAAGCGACAATACAAAAGTATGTAAACTATATGGGTTGATAATAACAGACGATTGCTGATACTTCTTCCTTTTTCTTCTTTCCGCTACAGATTGACCCTGATTGGATTGCCTTGCTAACTGTTTGCAGTGAAACCATGGATTGTACTTTGCCAGATTTTATTCCTTCTTCTAAGGAATCTCCCATTTTGACTAGTTCAGGAAATTTCTGTCCTATCATGCCCATCATTTTTTCAAAGTAAATCCCTTTCTAGGCCTAGATGAAATACTTAGTCAATTCACTATCTTCCAACGGAGGTTGTGCCCTGACGACCTTTGATCTCCATCGGCGTGCATATTCTTGGAATGACTCGGACGACTTCTTCTGCAGGTTTACCAGTGCGAACATATCAGGTGTGATCTATATGTTGAATCGGAAGCAATTCATGAAATCTTCCGCCATAGCCAACCATGCCCTCCAGTTTCACGGATCTTGTCGAATATACCAAGTAAGTGCTTCCCCCGTCAGGCTTCTTATATACAACTTCATCCTCAACTTCTCGTTTCTTCCCACTCCAACTAACTTGTCACAATATGCCCTTAAATTCACATGGGATTACCCGTCCCATCAAATATATTGAACTTTGGAGGCTTGTACCCTACTGTCATATCCACATCCGGGTGGATACACAGATCCTCATAATCTAGACTTTCACTTCCCCGAGCGACTTGGAGATTCTTCATTTGCTTTCTCAAGATTTGTAACTGTTCAGACACTAACTCCTCATCCTTGCGCCTAACTTCCTTTTCCATCTCGGCGTACTGGTCAATCTCATAAGGCACCCTGACCGTGACACGCGCTGTAAAGGTAGGTTCAGAAACAACATATACATGAGGAACATATCGCTCATGTGTAGTGGTATGTGCCATAGGTATGTGCTGATTTTGCTGAATGGTAAAGGTAACTCCTCCACGAGGAGGGGTGTGGATTATGTTGGTGGTAGCAGGTGATTTTTGTGGCATTTAAACGTAATATGGTACGTAGGGAGTGTGGATAAGAGGATTTGGTGGGTTTTCAAGGGCACTGGAGGTTTGATTTGTGTGGCGGGGACTGAAGTCGGGGTGTTGTTAGCCTGGTGAGAGGTAGGAGGAAAGTGGTCAGGGATTGAATCTAGAGAGGGAAAGCGTTGTCACAGACAGATGTGCTAGTTATATGATATGTTGTACTTTATCCCTTAAAGATTCCATCTCCTGGGCCATCCTGGCCTCATGCTCATCATTCCTTATATCATCCTTCTCTCCCGATCGCCCCGAGCTATTGGCTATTACCAGAGCATGTTTGGTCGGGTTATCTATAGCAGACATCTTTGCCTTTGATCTTATATTGTACGGTGGTTCCACCAGTTTTGAGTTGAACACAAACCAACTTTTCTTTTGGGGAGTAATAAAGTAAGAAATGAAAGAAAAAAGAAAAAAGAACAAAAGTCAGTTTCATCATTTATACAAATAGCAGGTCACATAGAGTGGTTAGTTCACGTATTCAGGCAATCACGTGTTCCTAGAATTTGTGGGACCTCTCTTTGTTGGAGGTAGACCTAAGTTGCGAATGCTTGACAAACAATCAGATTTGACACATTCAGATCCGAAGAAACTTTTATTTTCATTGATAGTGTTTGGATTGAGATAAGTGGGAGCATAGGTTACATCATTGTTTCAAGCATTCATAGAATTGTATGGACTTGAACAACTTGACCTTAGGGAAGTAAGAAAACTCGGGATAAAGATACAAAGTTGGAAAGAAAGGGAAATCAACTATCTTCTAGTAATCATCCCCGGAATCATTCCCCATTTCCTCTTCTTCCTCCGGATCTTCTTCAAATTCATTTCTATCGTCATTGACTCAGATTCTTCCTATGGTCTTCCTCTGGCTCTATTCTATCTGGATCCACTCCACTATCTAGTCATCATCTTCAGCGGGTGGCATCATGTGATCAATAGACCCCAGGACCACTTGACGGTGCATGGAGGTAGTAGCATGATAATATGGAAGGATCTCATGATAGATTTTCAAAGCCGCCATTGCGTCCTCCAGCTAGGCTATACCTTCCTTGCTCGGTTGGGTTAGCTCATCTTCCTCATTGATCCATACATAATATTTTAGAGTGCACCATGAGTTTTGACCTATCGGCATGGTGACCAGATAATTCCACTATTCTTAGAGCCTTCTTATCCTTGGTATTGGGATATGTCCGTTGTACTCGTCCAGAGAGGCACATCGTGGATCAACCCAAATAGTTTGAGAACCTGCAGGGGTGAGTATGGATGGATTCCCTCAAGTCCTATTAGCTTAATGAAGTATTTCTGAGGATTCCTTAGGATCACCCTTCCACCTAGCCATGACAGCTACCAATTGACCCATTCTCCACTTAGTTTGATCAGCATTTCCCTCCACTCTTCTTGTCCATGCGGGGACACCCAATGTCTCATCCTCTCGTTGTGGTTGTAGATCATGTTGCTGACACCCACGAAGGAGTCAACTGTGGCCTCTCGCTGGAAGAAATGTTTTGTGGCCCAGATTTGAAGAAGCAAGTTACACCCCTTAAAGAAATCATACCCTCGTGCACATGCAGACAATGCCCTTAGAATCTCATCTAACACCATCAGTACCAGAGTAACTTGGAGTTTTCCTAGAAATATCGCCAGAACCATGGGTAACAAATTGATATTGATCCGACCTCTCCTTTGCGGGAAAACCAATAATCACAATAGCGCTAATGAGAAAGTTATGGTCCTGAGGCTCTCCCATGTTACCTGATCACACTGAAATTCTCCCAAGTACCATTTATAGTTTTGACAGTGTCCGAACCTATCGAACAATTGATCCAGCCTTACCCACCAATCCTCGATGTTTCTCAAACCTCAACTGTTTGCCAAACCTAGAGCATCAAGTAACTTGTAGCCGTATATGATAACTGGTAGTATCGATTTCCTCCCTGTAAATGGAAGCTCCGTGAAACTGGTAGCTTTTTCCAATGTCAACACTAACTCATAATCAGCAAACTTGAACACCACCTTGGCTGAGTCCCAGAACTCTATCAGTAGGCGAGTAAGAACCTTGTCAGCTCGGATGTTTAGCAGAGCGGTCAATGCCCCTACGTGTGTCCTAATTTCATCTCCATTTTCTCGGCAGATATTCTTCCACCACAACTTCATTTTGTGTGGTGCTCCTATCATCATATTGATCTCGGGGATGTTTTGGTTGATTTCCATTTCTGAATTGGATAAAGAAAGGATTTGATAAGTGTTTACTTTGGACCTTTAGGTGTCTTGTCAAGTTTGTTCGCTTTCCACAAAAGTTATGTCGTAGGGTGCATGACCCGTTGACATTAGGGTGACTTTCCTAATTGTGTGTCGATGCCAATGACCGACTCACCTAAGGTTTATGCAATATAACAAATGTTAGCTAGATTATAGTGTTTTCGACTTTTGAATTTGACTAAAGACCGCGATAAGTTATGTCAGATGATCTGACAAATCCATTCTCTGAAAGTAAAGAATTTTGAAAAGACGGTCCGGAGGGGTCTAAAAGACAACCCTCACGTGCCATTGTGTGTAATAGTGTACGACCAAGATTCGATAGGAAGGAGTGTGATGAAAATGTATATAAAGTGGTAACAAATACAAGCATAATAATAGCAGGCATAAACATGCATAATAAACAAGTAAGGCAGGTAAGCAAGTAATTACAAGTTAAATACAGTTAATACAGTGTACAAACAAATCTAAGTTCCAGGTCTAGTCTAAGTCTGCTAAGGTCAGAACCTAAGTGTTATTCCCCAACAGAATCGCCATGTTGTTGCACCCTATTTTGTACAAGTCAAAACAAGATCCAACTTATGGTTTCTCTTTTTTTGATGAAAGAGAGTCGCTACCTAATATTTAAATGTATACTAGAGTACCTATTTAATTACTAAAGTCATATTCTTTATTAGTCCGCTAACATGTGAGATTTTGGGTAAGGGTTCTGGTTCTTCTAAGGGGAAGGTGTTAGGCACCCCTTAAAATCCACTCGAGGTAGCTCCATAGGACTTAGATTAGGTTTAAAGGGTTAGTTGTTTGTATTTTGCTTAATTAGTATTAGAGAGGCATGGCTTACTATTTATCTAAGTGAGAGTATGGTGTTGATAAAAAGGGATCCGAGATTTTTTAAACAAAGGGTACAGATTTAGAAAGAGTCTTGAAAACTATTGTTTAGTGTAGTTAAAAGAGTTTTAAAATGAATGGTTTGTATGAAGCATGTAGAAAACCTTTTGTTTTAAAAGAATGGATGTTCATGTAATTCTAAGCTGTTGTAAGCAAATGAGTCTAAGATATACCTTGACTTCTAAAATTTCTTAAATCTTAGGTTTGAGGGGATATTTGAAAGTCTTTGCTGGGCGGCAACACATAAGTTTTGAAAGAGTCAATTTTTTTTAAGAAGTTAGTCTTGCGATTCATTTTTGGTTTTGAAAAAAAAAGGAACTGTCACCTTGGCTAAGTTATTTTGAGCTTCAAAATCTTCATGAAAAGGTTAGTAGAGCATATCGGATTAACAACGTGAGCAGCACATGACAAATGAATTAAAATAGTTACTACCTAGTATTTCTTTTAACCCTATGTTCTTATTTCTTAAGGCTTGCCTAAGTTATTTATGTAATTCAAAAGGTAAAGCAAAACACTAAATCAAATATGACGAGAGCAATGTTAAATACATGTAATAGATTATAAATAACGAGATGTAATGAAGCAGTAAAAGGGTAAGGAGTGACTCTGGTTTGGGCCTGAAAGAGGTAGGCCCAACAATCAATATGGATGGACACCAATAAACTCTAGACTTTCGGATGCACTGTGACGAGGTTTGGGCCTGAGTTCTTTGAGAACTCAGCAGACCCAATGTACATGTTCTAAAAAGAAAGAGAGAAAGTCATTAAACATAATGCTCTATAGGTACAATCATACATGGAATCTGTAAGTAAATGACTTGAACAAAAATATAACAAATTAACAATACTTAATTATTATGAAAGGTTATACTAATATGTGGTCACATATGATTAAGTAATTTACATTGGACACCTTTCGTTGTCATTAAATACTAAACCCAAAAGGAGTAATGATTATCAATGGATTAAAGGCTAAGGGTAGAGTTGCACTTAAGGTCAAAGCCCCCTTTGAATCCCCTGACACTTCAAAGTTACCAAGTGTCACGACCCAATATCTGTATGTCGTGATGGCACCTATCTCAATACTAGGCAAGCCGACAAACTTAATAAAACACAATATCTTTTTAAGTTTGAAAAATATATATTTGAATTCAATAGAAAACCTTACAAATACGGATATAAAACACTCCCAAAACTCCTTATCACTGAGTACATGAGCATCTAAATGGTTACAAAGTCTGACTGATAAAAACTCTGTCTGAAAATATAGAACAATACAATAATTTAAAGGAAGAGAGACAAGGTCAGCGGACGCCAAGCAGCTACCTTGATAGTCACCAACTGGTAACACACCGAGGTCTAACAGTCGTCATGTCCGGAAGCTCCTGGATCTGCACACGAAGTGCAGAGTGTAGTATGAGTACAACTAACTCAATAAGTAACAAGACTAACCTTTGGGCTGAAAGTAGTGACAAGCTCAGTAGGTACATTCCAATATAGAAATAACAGTACAAAAATGTAGGCATGCTTTCAAGTTCAACAGTTAACCTTAGTACTGTATATGGCCAATCCATCCCAGGGAAGTTCCATCCCGTATATATAGACATTAACTGACAGTCAGTTACTCAGTACCATATAAGGCCAATCTAGCCATAGGGTAATTTATTACCAAATGTAAATGATTTGGACAAGATCCTTGTCTAGGGAAAATCATCACAAATGTAAATAAGTAAGGCTAGTCCATGCCCTGGGAAGTTTATCCCGAATATAAATCATCTACGCTCACTGTGGGGGGGGGGGCGTGCAAACTCCGGAGGGGCTCCTTCAGCCAAAGCGTGATATAAAGCCGATATGGCCTGCTATAGGCGGGCAACCCCGATCTATATAATGATATAGCCTATAAGGCCTGCTATATGCGGACAACCTCGATCCATAGAATAATAATATATATAAAGCCAATATGGCCTGCTGCAGACTAGCAACCCCGAGAGTAACTTGGTTCTGAGGGTATGAATTCCCGAATTTTATGTTATATCAATTGTTGGAGGTGACTCACACGCTAGGTGATGAGCTTGTGGGCGTGCACCATAGATATTGTGACTTAAATAAATTCCGTGGAGTTGTAAAAATTAAAGAATCATGTTATTATCCGAATATTCTCCACGTGTTAGAAAATTGAGCTGAGACTCGTATTAAAGATCATGTTTAGGCTACGTGTCGATATTTTGGGACCCTCGCGAATCGGCCTCCGAACACCTCGAATCTAATCACAATTAATTCGATTCAGTCAATACAAATCATAGGAATTTTATTTCCATATGGAAATACTAATTTTCCAACAAAGTCCAAAATTTAACTCAAAAATTTCTAGGGTGGCCCACGTATCGAAACCCAACAAAAGTTACAAAATATGAACGCCCATCCATCCACGAGTCCAACCATACAAATTTCACCAAATTCCGACATCAACTCGACCCTCAAATCTTCAATTAAAATCTTTCAAAATTTCTCCCATTTTCAACCCTATCTTTACCCATTTGAACTCAACAATCGTTCCACAAACCTTATTGGTACATGCATGTATAAATAATACTCTCACACCCAAGAATCATACTCCCAATCACTCTTCTTTATCCAAACTCAAAATTGAAGACTAGGGTTAGAAATTCTTACCTCTTTGAAGCCCTAACAAGATCCTTGTGAAATCTTCAAACCTTGAACAAGAGTTGATGGATTGTTGACTAGGTATTCACTTTATCTCTCTAAGATGCTCTCACCTCTCTCTAAAATATTAGATGAAACCCTTCAAAATGACCCCCAATGCTGGGATCGGTTAAAATTTTCAAAACTTAAACTTGCCGAAATAGGGTCTGCGATCGCAGACCGTACCGCAGAATCGTTATGCGGTCCATATAATGGGTAACAAAAAGGCCCTCCAGAACTGGGCAACAATGTTTCAGTCTGCGGTCATTATGCGACCCGCAGACCTGTTCTGCGGTCTCATAATGCACCGCAGAACTGGTATGCGGTCGGATAATGCTCCGCAAACCTGATCTCCAAACTTGCCTAACATTCTCCACTCTGCGGTCATTATGCGGTCTGCAGAGTGATTCTGTGGCCGTATAGTGGGCCGCAGAAATGTATTTTTATTTACTCACTAGTGCATTGTTCAATCTAAAATGTCCGATCCTCAAACATGTAAGCCTACTTCGGCACCACAAAACCTTAATTTCCTTAGCAAAAAATTTTCCAAGGTCATTACACATAAGTCAACATCCTGTCAACCTTTTCAACTTAAGTCCTAAACCTTGGAACTAAGTGTTCCAAATCATTTCAAAACCTCACTGGACCTGAACCAATTACCCGACAAGTCAAATAATAACCGTAAAGCACAATTTGAGCAGTAAATAGGGAGACGAGGTTGTAATACTCGAAACGATCGGCCGAGTCATTTCAACAAGGGTCTCAAGGGACCAAGGCAATGCTTGTTCGAGGGAGAGCATCCCAACTAAGAGTTAAACTCTATTCCCAAATACCCCTAACCATTAATGATTCACTCTTCTACATAGGTTTAAGTGCCAATGAGGCACTTTCAATGTAAACCATATCACCATAGCAATACCATACCATAGAAGTATATACCTTTCCTAATAAGGCCAAACAGAATATCATAAGGGTACAAGGCAATTTTATTTACATTTTTTTATAATAATGTTTTCAAACCAAATAGATGATTAACACATTGAACATGTCCAAAAGGCTAAGTTTCAGACACACATAGAGGTAGAGATATTATCATGCTACCACTGAAGAACCAAACACCTGAGATCAGGTATCTTAAGGATAGAGGAAGAGCACATAATTCAAATCTTTGCCAATTTATGAATACATATGTATTTGCCTTGACAACCCTTAATTAGACTAAGCGTTGATTAGTTTAACTTAAATCTCATCTTTAGCACACACAAGTTATCAATACTACTGGAAGCTTTTGAAAGTAGCAACAAGGATTTAGGCAAACAGTCATAGTCAGAACCTCTACAAATGCTATTAGAGATACCAGAATACAATCAAAGTTTCAACAAGACTACATGTTCATATTTTTAAATGGAACTCCTAAGAGTGCTTAGCAGCATCACATGCCACCAGTCTTACTTATCTTTTTAAAATTAATGAAAATACCTCTCTCTGAGAACATTAACCTCACACTAATCTCACTAAGAATAAGCAGACTGCTATATCCAAGCAGTAGTAACAAGAGATTTTTCTTAGAGTTCACAGACTAAATTCAATTCATTTTGAAAGAGAGGAGAGATTAATGCAACTTCAAGACAGTGCAAACCTACATGAAATCATTGAAGAACCAGAATGAGTGCAGGATCACAAAAACATATACAAAGGCACTTAGTAGAGATCATAAACTAGGTCTTGACTTATATCAGATAATGAGTTGTTAGCTTCATTTAGGAATCTCTTAAAGAGCATTAACAAAGTTGTTTGTGCTGATTGACAAGCCAATATTACCCTAAGTATATGACATGATTACTTTCTTTTCAAAGGGGCTCTAAGTCTCACATTCATATTGACTTTATTTGAAGGTCAAAGCACATTGCAATATTCAGGCAAAGCAGACGATCTCAAAGTCTTTCATTACTTCTAATAATGGATTATAGTAGACTCAGATAAACTCAACATATTTTAATGATACTTTATGCACAAGCATGAGCATTAAGAACAAACAGAGATGGATGCAAACTTTCATTCAAGTACATACATAAGGTTTTCAACCAAGGTTACGATTTTACAAACATGGTTGAGTTTCAAATCTTATGAATTCAAGTCAACAATATCATTAAAAAAGTTCAAGACAAGGGAGAATTTATACAAAGTAGATCTAACTTAGTTATACAAATTAAGGGTGAATATCTAAACATGACGAAGTTCTGCTCAACAATATCATTAAGCATTTATGCATGTTCTGGTTAAAGTCATCAAATAACAACCTCAATTACAGAATAACAGACTACACTAAACAAAATTAGTATGATAGATATGAAGACCACAATAGAACATTAAAGAAAATTGAAGTCTAGATAAATATGGGAAGTCATTAAGGTACATCAAGGAGCTTAATTGTACAAGTTGTTTGATTCAGAATAATAGTCATCAAAGTCACATGATAGTTCAATCAATACTGATTCGAGACACATTAAAAGCATAACAATTAGTCATAAATCAATAACAAATCCTTATGAGCAGGAACAAACAATCATAAACTAATGACAATCATCATAAATGAAAGTAGTCAATAGAAAGACAATAATGTATTCATGATTTCAAATAATACAATCAAAAGAGAAGGAATGGGGGTATACTGACCTCCTTTTGTGCAGCAAACCAAACAAAGGTTTACTTAGCCATATAGGAACCAAAGTTTCAAGCTTTAAATAGTGAAAGAACTCAGAAACAAAAGAGAAATAGAAATTAGTAAGATAGCCTAAACTTTGGAATCTTAGTGTGGTTTTTTGGTCTCGTATTAGGTTTCTTAGCTCTTGTTAGGTGAGAACATTGAAGGCTCTATTTATAGAGCCATTCATTGCCTTAGGTTCACAGATTCAAACTAGATAGTGGAAGACGACAGAGAGTTGGTAATGTGAGCACGATTGAGTGAAAATCAGAGACGAACATATGTGAAAACAGTGATAGATAATTTCCTGGGCATAGGAAGTGAGAGATCGATTGTTGAAGCACGAGAGACCATCGGTCAGAACCCTAATACCCAGAGGTCATTGCATTTGACCTATGTATATCGAATATCAATGATGAAGCCAGCTAATGTCTTCATGCTTGCTTAGATTTGAAAGGCCATGTGAGAAAATCAGACAAATTCAAGTTTCACGTTTTGGTCTGTGACTCCGTGATTAGGGCTTTTGAAATCAAACGGTGAAAACGGAAAGAACAACAAGATTTGAAGTACATGAGCAAGATGGATGGACATGCATGCCATGTATTTGAAAAATCACAGGTGATTTGAGATTTCATCTTTGGGGTTAGGGTTTTAGATTCAGAGATTTTGAATCTCATTGTCGAAAATGGAAAGAGGACAACATGATTCACGGATAGGGGACAAATTAAGTGTTTGGGGTTTAATTTTCGTGACCTTGCACCGATTTGTGCAAGGTTTCTTGACTGATGGCGTGTGGGATTTGAGAGAACAAAGAATAATAGAGGAAAGAGAGGGACCGTTCAACGTGAAAATAATTAGGGTTAGGAGAATAGTTGGGGTCTTTTCTTAGGTTAAGCTTAGGGGAAAGGATCTGGGCCTTTGATCTAGAAGATCAACGGTCTTGATAATTTGGGGTTTAAACATTTTTATGGACCAAATTTGAGGGTTGTTAAATCCCTTGGTTTCAACGGCCAAGATTAAGCTTGCTGGGATAATAAAATTAAAAGAAAAATGGAGATAGATTCAGAGCCGTTGATTTATGGAATGGACGGCTCAGATCAATTGTGTTTGTTATGTGAGTGATTGAGATAGGTGACATGGCGCACATCTATTGGTTTAAAGAGAGTCGCAAGGATTTCCAAGGTGGATTGGACGGATATTTTGGACTGGGTCAATTCTGAACTAGACTTGGGTGTTGGGCTAGAAATGATTTAAAAGATAGCCGCATGATCTTTAATAGATAATTGCAATTATAGCCTTTAGCCTCTTTTGATCTCTTTTATAATTAAATTAAATAAGCTTAATAATTTTCAATAAAATACAGTAAAATTATCATTATTATATACATTACTAACTATTGTAATTGATTGCTTATAAATACTTCATTTCTTCGAATTATAGCATTAGTTTCAAGTTATTAACATAGTAGTCCGATTAACTAAAATTTAAGGAATAATTCGTTAAATTAATTATAAACCCTATGTGATGTGTATAAAAGTTATTTTAATAATCTTTATAATTACATAATACTAATACTAGATTATTAATTTCAAGGCTATTAATACTTAGTTCATTTTGTAAAATAGGTATTCATTGATTGAAAATATTTCTAAAATATTCATTGTAAATTATTAAGCATAAATAAATTAATTTTAAATGGGAGGGTCAAAATTGGTCATCAACAATCATACTTATTGAACCTCTCAAGTCTCAGCTACTCCTCCTCAGATGCCCATGGCCTCACCTTAGGCCGAACCGGAATAACAAGTTGTGCTGGCATGACACCCGGAACCTGACCAATGTGGACCCGCTACTCTAGAGTACGGGCGGCGGGAGCCTGAGCTCCTCCCCCGGTCTGTGAAGTAGTTGGTGTAACCAGAATCAATCTCGCCTAACCCAATGTACCAAACATGCTCAGGAACTGCGCTAAAGTCTCCTAAAGTCTCGAGATAGCAACAAACGTCTTTAGTGCCCATCCCACAATCGGAGCTACTAGTGGCTCCTCAACTGCTACTCTGGAAGGTGCTCTAGTTCTAGCATGTGCTCTTACTCGGCCTCTACCTCTGCTCCGACCCCTAGAGACACTAACTCTAGGGGCAACATCATCAGTAACATCAACTCGTGCGCTCACCATCTGTGAGAGAATAGAATAACAAAGGCTCAAACTCCAAAATTGATAAACTCAAATGATAGAAATGAAAGAAGTGAGGTTTTCCTAATAGTTCTATTGTCTCTCGAAGATAAGTACACATGTCTCAGTACCGATCCATAAGACTCTACTAAACTTGCTTATGACTCGTAGCACCTATGAACCTAGAGCTCTGATACCAACTTGTCACGACCCAAAATCCCTCCTTAGGAGTCGTGACGATACCTAGTCTCTAATACTAGGTAAGCCTAACACTTACTGAATTAATAACAGATTTTTAACCAAACAACTATTAAACATGAACCAGATATTTCTATATAAATCCAACAATCCCAACATGATACACAACATCTCAAAACCGACAGTACAAGTCATAAGCTCTACCGAGTTCACTAAAAATCTCTAAATACAACTGTTCCGGAATAGAAATAAATAATACAAAATAAAACTTCAGAAGGTGACTCTGAGGCCTGCGAACACGATGACAGGTATACCTAAAAATCTCCACAGCAATGCTCGATCAACTATCTAATAATCAACACGCCACTAGGTACCTGACTCTGAACACAAAAATGTATAGCAAGCATAGCATGAGTACACCACAATGATACCCAGTAAGTATCAAGACTAACCTCGGTGGAGTAGTGACAAAGAACAGTCAAGACACCTACTAGACTTAATAACCTATACAAATGTGAATATAAAAGTAACATGGAACAATATAAAACTAAACATGGTAAGAATAATGTTACAATACTTATATTAAGAACTAGAAACAATAATTAACAACAAAGAGCAATAGGTAATAGCGCCGTAAGGTAAGCGAAATGTAGTTAAAGTCCGGTGAAACCAAGTAAGGAAATACAATTAACTACCCAATAAAATAACCGCTTTTACACAAGGTTTATACAAGAATTTCTCCGAGGTACCACACCTCATAATCACAAATCAGGGGTCCCAAATAACGAACTCTAATCACTTGTCATCTTGTTCTCACATTACAAATCACAACCGCACGGACAACTCACGTGCCACTACCCTTAATACCTCATTATTACACGAATAACTTATATGCTAAGAGAGTAACAATATCCTACATCCGCATGGACAACTCACGTGCTAACAATAACAATATCTCATATCCGTACGGACAACTCACGTGCTAATGGTGCAACTCACTCACAAAAGGCAAGGAATACAAGAATACATGTAAATGATCATCAAACATCAAGGTTCATATTCCTAGACTAACATAAGTGACATATTATGATGTATGCTTGTGCAAGTGTACTATCACATCTCGAGTCAACAAGTAAGATCAGAGACAACGAATGACACATGGCAAACGACACAACAAAACTGTACTATGCATGACTCACACAAGGTAGGCACACCACTACACAAATATCATCAATAACAATGCCCCTATGCCATCACAAATCATCCCCAACATATACCCATTGTCTCCCTGTGTGTGCAACAATAAAGTAAATATCCTCCTTGTCTCGCCACACGTACATAATAATATTCTCACCTCATCTCGCCACATACGCAAACCCACATATATATAGCGCGCCTTGTCACGCCGCATGTGCAAATATCAATGATAACAATAGCACGTATAACTCGCATGCGAACACCCTGACAATCTTCTCAATAATACCACTTGCGTCAAAACATAACAACACTATATAATAACTTGCACCACATGTGCCCATATGCCATAATATTTCCTTAAAAATAATTCCAACACCATAGCCACACATAGCCCTTGGCTTAATGACACTGAGTACAATAAGTAAATCAACACAAGAATTACAAAAAATACAATGAAACGGAAGAATGAGCTCACAATGAAAGACATAACAAGTAATAATGGCATCAAATAAAAATAACTCAACAATGAGAGAGATAGTGTGTAACAATGATATCAAATAAGAATAACTCAACAATAGCAGAGATAACATGTAACAATGATTTCAATTAAGAATAACTCAACAATAGGAGAGATAACATATAACAACGATTTCAAGTAAGGATAAATCAGAATGTAAGATAACATGTAACAATGACTTCAAATAAGGATAAGTAAATAATAGAAGAGATAACATGTAAATAAACGAGGCAACAATTTCAATTAAAGCATATTAGAGCATAATTGACAATAAAGGGTAGAACATGAACCAATCAACTTAAAATAAGGCATGTAAGGGTAAATTTAACAATGGAGGATATAAGTGATAAGGCAACTTTATTTTAATATACATAAGAAACCTAAGAGTCTAAAACGGTTAATTTTCATATATAAGTCGTATACACACTCATCACCTCGTGTACACATTTTTTACGTAGTTCAAATAGTACAAACAAATCAATCCCTACGGAGTAGTTTCCCCACACAAAGTTAGACAAGATACTTACCTCAAAAGCCCTCAATCAATACTCTAAAATAGATTTTCCTTTACAATTCATCTCCGCTTTGCTCAAATCTAACCAAAATTGACTCAATAACATCAAATAATGTAAGAGAAATCAACTTCAATAATTAAAGTTATGATCTTTACACAATTTATCAAAAGTCAACAAAAGTTAGCCCCGGGCCCTCCATGTCAAAACCTGGGTCCAAGGGTAGATTCAGACTACTCATAACCCCACGAGTCTATATATATGTTTTGTTTTAAAATTCGAGTCCAAATCGACTCTCAAAACTCAAATTCTCATTTTTCAAAATATAGACAAAGTTTTCTCAAAATTTCACTTTGATTCTCATTATTTTGATGTTATATCTCATATATAATCATGTAAAACAGTTGAAAATTGATCAAAATCACTTACCCAATGATTGTAGATAAAAATCTCTCTTTAAAATCGCCTCCTATCGACTCTAGGGGTTCTAAATATAAAAATGAGACCAAAATCCCGTCCCTCAACTTTTATGTCCAGTCGCAGGTGTCGCAATTGCGATATGGGATTCACAAATGCGAATCCCGCAAATGCAAGGAAATAATCGCATTAGCAAAGTCCTTGCTGTCATCGCAACTGCGATGAGTATTTGTAATTGCAAATAATGGACCACCGCAAAAGCTATCAAGATGATCGCAAATGCGATCACTACTAACCCCAGATCCCCTTCGCAAATGCGAACACAAGGTTCATAAATGCAAACTTAGTAGACTCAAGACATTCTTGCAAATGCGACCCCACACCTCGTAAATGTGGGTATCGCAAATGCGAACAAGTTCTCGCATTTGCGAGACCTGCAACACCTGATCAAAACCATAACCAGCAAACCAAAACTCTTTCCAAACACTTTGGAACGCGTCTGAAACTCATCCGATCCCTCGTGGCTCCAAACCAAACATCAACACAAGTCTAAAAATATAACACGAACTCGCTCGCATAATCAAATCATCAAAATAACATCCAAAACCATGAATCGGACCTCCAAAACACATGAAATCAACATGAAACTCCAGAAATTCTAAAAACACAACTGCACGTCTGATTCTTATTAAATCAACTTGGAATGACGCCAAACTTTGCAAACAAGTTTTAAATGATGAAACAGACCTATTCCAAGTCTCGAAACAGAAATCCAAACACGAAAGCTATGAAGTCAACCTACGGTCAAACTTATCAAAATTCTAAGCCTTTAAATTGTCAACTTTTGGCATAACCACACAAATCACACTACTTACCTCCGAATTCGATTTCGAGCATACGCCCAAGTCTAAAATCACGATACAAACCTACCGGAGTCATCAAATACCGTTTCAGAGTCTTTTTTTTTTTTTATAAAAGTCAAACCTCGGTCAACATTTTCAACTTAAGCTTCTAGAATGAGAATTACCCATCCAAATTCATCCTGAAATATCTGAAAATCAAATCCGACCATGCACGCAAGTCATAATATACAATATGAAGCCACTCAAGACCCCAAACCACTGAACATAATCTTTAAACTCAAAACGACCAGTCGGGTCATTACAATAGCTACGCTAATATTTTCTAAAGTCAAATAAATAACATAACCAATTTGGGCACTTCTTAAGTTATCCATGTGCTATTGGATGTTATAGTTAAATGACCGAGATTTCACTAGAGAATTTAATTGAAACTTTAACTAGTTATGTAAACGTTTAACGTACAACAACAATCCAGTATAATCCTACTAGTGGGGTATGGGGAGGGTAGTGTGTACAGAGACCTTACCCCTACCCTAGGGTAGAGAGGCTATTTTCAAATGACTCTCGACATCCTTCCCTCCAAGAACTCCCCACCTTGCTCTTGGGGTGACTCGAACTCACAACCTCTTGGTTGGAAGTGGAGGGTGCTTACCATCAGAGCAACCCACCTTGTCAACATACTAGCTGTCAAAATAGGTGAGTTTAGGATTTGAAGTCCAATGAGTGCACATGAAGATAAAACTTTAGTCTCACATATAAAAATTAAAATCCAATCCAACTAGGATAAGATGTTTTGTTATATAAAACTTTAATCTCACATATAAAAATTAAAATTCAATCCAGCTAGGACAAGATGTTTTGATGTTAGCTTGCGACGAAGAAGTTAAGTTTGTGCCAAATATTTTTCTGTTATATGTTCCAATTATATCTTTAATTCATATAATATTTTATACTTACAGTCTTGAAGAAACTAATCCAACAACATAAATTAAATATAAATGTCAATATGGTACATCAAATAGAGCCCAAACTTGAGCACTTTGCCTCTCATATAGTTATAATCCCTGCCTACCCTTTCTACCGTTAGCTGGTTCCTTCTTATCTCTTTTATCATATGAATAGGATTCAATCAAATAAACCTATTGAACTAAAATATATTTTTTCATCTTTGATAAACTAAACTTTTATTTGAGATTTCATAAATTTAAGTTTTACAATTGCATTTTGGTTGAACCTTGACAACTCATAAATACAATCTAGCAGCTCTACAAGAATATTGTTCCCTGTAATCGTTTATATAATCTCTTTAAATGCCACAAAATCTTGAAGCTAAGGATCGAAACTAAGTCGATTCGTGAGGTTTTTTAAATCTATTAGTGAGATACGCATAAAGTACACGCACAATCATGATTTGGATCATGATCAGACTAACCAACAAAAGTTAGCTTCAGCCATTATGTATTGGACATAAGCAAAAGCCTTAGTAATGATCCGTCTTTATCAGTCATCACTATATTTCATAAAGTAGAATTATTATGTACGAAGAAATCAAAAGAAATATGTAAGAAAAAAAATCATGAAATGTTTTTATTGTAATTTCTCAGAAAATGACGATTTCACTGTATTTTCAAGGGGATTGTTGTATAACGTGTTATTGTGGAAAGTATAACACTTTTCTCGTTCTTTTTGATGATCTGCTTTTTTATTTTGTCTTGACAAACATTTTAGTTGCTTTCGTGTTTCTATTTGCTTTAGTGTTCTATGAGAAGTGCTCTATTTTGTTGTATCATATTATGACCATATCACTTATTTGCTAATTTTTTAGTTAAAATAGAACACGTACTTGGACTTTTAGGTGTTTACTGATCATACATATTCTATATCTTTATCAAATAGCAAAAATGGAAACATATATTTTATAATTGTATAAACTTAGGCTTTAGTTGATGTTTCTGATATCTATTGCATGTATAGGAATTGGATGATATCATGGAAGAACATAACTCGTACCTCATTGGTCTTCTACCAAATTAATCCTGTAAGTTTGGCTTTGTATGTTGTACCCTTGATTGCTTACTATTTATTAGATCTAAGTTAGTTACTCGCTTATTATGCAAGTATTGGACTATTATATATCATATCATGATTCATTGAATCCTGTTATATATCTTTTTGATTTTCCTTATTCCAACTCATTGTTACAATGATTCGCAAATTTACATTACACTCTATATTATATGGGTGAGTTGTCAGAGTAGTATCGATATTAGCTCCAATGAGGTGCTTTCCATGTTAAAAGCATCCGAAGGGCACTAGAAAACAAATGATGCTTTATATGTCAGTTATCCCCGAATAATAACAGAAATCATTGCATGTCAAAATTTGTCATTTTGTAATGAAGATGGACAAACGTACTCATATTGAATATAACTACAACATCACCAATCTTGGGATATTAAAGAGGGATTAAAAATAAATTACGAGTCTGATTAATTTGCAAATCCAGCAAGCTCCCCTTAGTGGTGATAAACCTTTCATTCTAAATCAATGCTCCTGAACTATGCGGGAAGGCTTCTCTTCACATGGACCAGCCGTCACAATTTCAAAGCATTGAATTGAACAATGTTATATGTAGATCCTTCATGTGACTTAATGTACTTAATCAGATCCTCTCATTTTCAGTTATCCGGATTTCTTTCGGTTTTCAAAACTTTTTCAGCATCAAGCTAACATCTACAATTTCATCTAGATTTGAATAAATTTGATTTGACGAAATCATAGTGAGTTTATTCAATCCGTTCATTTAATAGCTCGACCAATAAAATTGGCCAAATAAGAATTTGATGCGTCAAAATGCAATCTCTTGAGTGCTCAATGGTCTCTTTGACTTATTTAATTAAAAAAGAATTCGATGACTTTATGTCCTTGACTGATTCTTTTCAGAATGCTACTCCTCTAAAGAGAAGCACAGTGAATTACCCGGGGTTGTATTGCTCCCAATAGTTAGGCAGGTTCACTACAAGAAAATGCTTATTTTGTGGGGGTTATTTTGATAATTTGTGGCAATTTACAACCCCACAACATGAATTGTGGCGGTTTTTAAAAATGCCACAGTTATGATTGCCACAAGCTATATTGCGACAGTTTTTTGAAACCTCCACGACGACTCCCACAAATTGAATTTTAAATTTGTGAAAATTTTCAAAGACAATTAGCGATGTTTATAACCTATATGATCCCACTGATTTTAAAAAAATATTTGTGGGGCCTTATAACCCCATAATATGATCTCATTGTATAAAAAAAATATCTAATGAACTGTAGCATTATTCCATTACAAATAATCATAAAAACAAACATAAAAAATTCCAATCCTTATCAAACTATATTGATACTAACCAAGGTAACACAAAATTTACACGCAAAACATCAACTCAGTTGATACAAAGGGTACAATACAAATAGGCGAACATAATGGAATGTTGCTACTGTTATTATTCTGTATTGCTATAATAAATAATTAAACTTTTTGAAAAAATAAAATAGAAAGTTAGTAATACTTGTTTAACGAAATAGATTATGGAAAACAAAAAATAGTATAGGAATAAATCGAGCCCACTAAATACACAGTATGTCCTTAAGGAAATTATTCCCCTCAAGTACCCGAGGTGCTAGAATATATCCTCCCAGGATAGAACGATTTAATTCACCAGTGTATTGGTACCAAAACTCTGATGAACTGCGAACCACTCAATGGTCGTAAAACACACTAGAAAATATTGTGCAGAAGAAGAAGAAGAAGAAGCTCAGAAAATTTTGTAAGGAAAGATTCTGGGATTCAAACTCTATTTATAGAGTTGCTGGCATTGTTTCTGAAAAGGTTTGCAACCTTTCAGAAACAACCATGGCTGTTGGAAAAGGGGTATTTGAAATATTGTGAAAAAAAATATATTTAAAATAATCCGGGAAAGAAAACGGGCCTGACCGAACCGGATCGCGGGTCATGGGTTATTTCGAATTGAATTTTTTGTTAATTATTTAATTAATTAATTGAAAGGAATTTTGTCCAAAAAGATTAATCAATCAATCGATCTTTGACCAAATCCAAATCCGAAGCCGAGCCGAGCGAGCGAGCGACGACGACGGCGCGAGGCTTGCCTTTTTTCTTACCTCTTTAAGAGCTAGAAGAAGAGCAATTATATATATACCCATCAAAAGTCTTTTCTTTCTCTGATATGAGACAATGTCCCTTTCCCAAGGAAAACTCAAATATTTCATTTTTCCTCCATTTCTCATTCACCTTCTTTAAGCTACACAAGCTTAAAATCCCAACAATCCCCCCATGAATGGGGAATGGCTATAAAATAAAGGAATGCACTGACGCGTGTGTGTTTTACATGCAAGAATTAATTGCATCTGGATAAGTAGGTTTCCCTTTGAACTTTCCGTAGTGAACTTATATCGGATATACTCGGTCAATCGGTAGATTTGATATCTTTGAACCGTCGAGCTTTGTTGTATACCTAGACAACATAAGTCACACAATCAATCCTTAACCATCTATGGTTCTCACGGTTGTGTTCGTTTCAGCCATGAACACCGCATGGTTTCATGAGTGCTTAGAGAATGGGCCTTTACTTTCATTCCCCTTGAAGCGGCTTACACTTCACACTCACATAGGTGATTTCTAAACGTGTAATCCTACAGACACACTATCTGGTCATATCCTGCCAGACTTAGCAAATCATTAAAAAACTTTTAAGCTTTGTTGACTCATCAAAAAGCCTTAATGCTTTACCTCGATTTCTGAACATTGTCTTCATCACGAGAATGGGTTGAGTTATTTGACAATGTTGAACCGTCATTCATAACTTTGTTTGATCTCTTTGAACCTAGCTCGTGGAATCTCCAGTCTTCTAGGTAGAGTTACCGTCATGATGACTTGTCCTAGACCTTAACCCCATTCCCTTTGATGATCTTTCAACTGCCTCTCTAGATAGGCCTTTTGTAAGTGGATCCGACACGTTATCTCTTGACTTTATGTAGTCAATTGTGATAATACCACTAGAGAGTAGTTGTCTAACGGTATTGTGTCTCCATCGTATATGACGAGATTTTCCGTTATACATAACGCTCCTTGCCCTGCCTATTGCCACTTGACTATCACAATGTATACAAATAGGTGCCAAAGGTTTGGGCCAAAATGGAATATCTTCCAAGAAATTCCGGAGCCATTCAGCTTCTTCACCGGCCTTATCTAAAGCTATGAATTCAGATTCCATTGTAGAACGGGCGATGCACGTTTGTTTGGATGATTTCCAAGACACTGCTCCACCCCCAATTGTGAAAACATATCCACTCGTGGATTTAACTTCAGATGATCCAGTGATCCAATTTGCATCACTATATCCCTCGATCACAGAGGGATATTTGTTATAATGCAAAGCGTAATTTTGGGTATGTTTGAGATACCCCAAAACCCATTTCATTGCCATTCAATGTATGTGATTGGGATTACTTGTAAACCGACTCAGTTTACTAATAGCACATGCTATATCTGGTCGTGTACAATTCATGATATACATCAAACTTCCCAATACTCTTGCATAATCCAATTGTGAGTCACTTTCACCTTCATTCTTTTGAAGTGCATAACTCACGTCAATAGGAGTCTTGGCAATTTTGAAATTCAAATACTTGAACTTGTCAAGTACCTTTTCAATGTAGTGAGACTGTGATAATGCTAGACCTTGTGGAGTCTTGTGAATTCTGATTCCTAAGATCACATCAACAACTCCTAAGTCTTTCATATCAAATTTGCTAGCCAACATGCGCTTAGTAGCATTTATATCTGCCATATTTTTGCTCATTATCAACATGTCATCAACATATAAACAAACAATGACTTCATGACCTGGAGTATTTTTAATGTAAACACATTTGTCGCACTCGTTGATTTTAAACCCACTTGCCAACATTGTTTGGTCAAATTTGGCATGCCATTATTTCGGTGCTTGTTTAAGTCCATAAAGTGACTTAACAAGTTTGCACACTTTCTTTTCTTTACCAGTTACCACAAAACCCTCAGGTTGTTCCATGTAAATCACTTCCTCTAATTCTCCATTTAAGAAAGCTGTTTTAACATCCATTTGATGGATTTCAAGACCATACACAGCCGCTATTGCCACTAACACCCTAATAGATGTTATCCTCGTTACTAGCGAGTAAGTGTCAAAGTAATCAAGGTCTTCCTTTTGTCTATAACCTTTGACAACAAGTCTTGCCTTATATTTGTCAATAGTGCCATCAGCTTTCACTTTCTGTTTAAAGATCCATTTCGAACCTAAAGGCTTATTTTCTGGAGGAAGATCTACCAATTCCCATGTATGGTTATCCAAAATTGATTGAATCTCACTATTGACTGCCTCTTTCCAAAATGCTGAATCAGAAGATGACATAGCTGCTTTAAAAGTTTGAGGCTCATTTTCAAGCAAGAATGTCACAAAATCTGGTCCAAAGGAGGTAGATGTTCTTTGGCGTTTGCTACGCCTTGGATCTTCTATACTTGGAGTATTTTCCTTTGGTTCTTCCCGAGGTCGTTTAGGTCTTTCACTTAACGACTCACATTCAGTTTTATATGGATAGATGCTTTCAAAGAATTCAGCATTATCTGATTCCATTACCGTATTAATGTGAATTTTGGGATTATCAGATTTATAAACCAAAAACCGACATGCTTTACTGTTTGTAGCATATCCAATGAAAACGCAATCAACAGTTTTTGGTCCGATTTTAACCCTTTTAGGTAAAGAAACTTGTACCTTTGCTAGACACCCCCACACTTTGAAATATTTCAAGTTGGGTTTTCTTCCTTTCCATTTTTCATATGGAATAGATTGCGTTTTGCTGTGGGGTACTCTGTTGAGTATTCGGTTAGCTGTAAGGATATCTTCGCCCCATAAACTCTGCGGTAATCCGAAACTTATTAATAAAGAATTCATCATTTCCTTTAATGTTCGATTTTTTCTTTCCGCAATTCCATTGGATTGAGGTGTGTAAGGTGCAGTAGTTTGATGGATAATTCCATATTCCGAACATATTTCTGCAAATGAAAATTCATATTCTCCACCCCTATCACTTCTGATCATTTTGATCTTTTTATTCAATTGATTCTCCACTTCATTCTTGTATTGCTTAAATGCTTCAATTGCTTCATCCTTACTATTAAGCAAATAAACATAACAATATCGAGTGCAGTCGTCAATAAAAGAAATAAAATACTTTTTCCCACCTCGAGATGGTGTCGATTTCATATCACAAATGTCAGTATGAATTAAGTCTAAAGGATTTGAATTCCTTTCAATAGACTTATAAGGATGTTTTACAAACTTAGACTCAACATATATTTGATATTTTGATTTATTACACTCGAATTTAGGCAACACTTCTAAATTAATTAACTTCCGTAAGGTTTTGTAATTGACATGTCCTAAACGAATATGCCATAAATCATTTGACTCCAATAAATAAGAAGAAACTGTAATTTTATTCATACTGTCAACAACCATTACATTTAGTTTGAAGAGGCCCTCTGTGAGGTAGCCCTTTCCAACATACATTTCATTCTTGCTTACAACAACTTTATCAGAAACAAATACACATTTGAATCCGTTCTTAACAATCAAAGAAGTAGAAACTAAATTCTTCCTAATAGTAGGAACATGAAGAACGTTGTTGAGCGTTAACACCTTGCTGGAAGTCATCTTCAGGAATATCTTCCCATAACCTTCAATCTTGGCTGTTGTAGTATTTTCCATGGAAAGCTCTTCTTCGGGACCAACAGTAGAGTAAGTCGCAAATGCTTCCTTGACAGCACAAACATGTCGAGTGGCTCCAGAATTAATCCACCACTCCTTCGGATTTCCAACTAGGTTGCATTCCGAAAGCATTGCACACAGATCATTAATGTCATAATTCTTCTCCACTATGTTGACCTGTCCCTTCTTCTTATACTTTTCGGGAGACAACAATCAGGGGCTTTGTGACCGGTTTTTCCACAATTGTAGCAGCTGCCCTTGAATTTCTTTTTGTTCTGCTCCTTAGTCTGTCCAGAAGACCTCTTTCTCTTCTTACTTTTTGGAGCAGTCTCCTCAACGATATTAGCTCCCATGATTTCTTTGCACTTGTGCTTAAGATAGTTCTTGAAATCTCTCCACGAAGGAGGCAATTTTTCAATCATTGCAGCCACTTGAAATGCTTCATTCACGACCACACCTTCAGCAATAAGGTCATGAAAAATAAGTTGAAGCTCCTGAACTTGGGTTCCAACAGTTTTACTGTCTATCATTTTATAGTCTAGAAACTTGGCAACCACGAATTTCTTCAAGCATGCATCTTCAGTCTTGTACTTCTTCTCAAGTGCGTCCCATAATTCTTTCGAAGTATTCATCGCACTGTACACATTATACAAGTCATCCTCTAAAGCGCTTAAGATATAGCCTTTGCAAAGAAAATCTGCCTGCTTCCACCCCTCAACAATCATGAATTTCTCGTTGTCCGACATGTCCACAGCAGGCACTGGAGGTTCTTCACTAGTGAATTTCTGCATACCAAGTGTGGTAAGCCAGAAGAACACCCTTTGCTGCCATCCTTTGAAGTTGGCTCCGAAAACTTTCTCCGGTTTCTCTGCCGGTGGAACAACAGTCCGGCTTGACGAGGCTATCGTCGTTGCCGCAATAGTCACAGAAGAATTTCCGTTATCAATTGCCATTTCTCACTGTAAACAACAGAAGAGTTCAATTAATGACAAAATCAGAACAATACACAATACTATTATTAACAAAAACAATAGTATGTATAATAAATAAAACCGAAGTTTTTATATACTGTTTTACAGAAAAACGATGAAGTTTTTATGTTCTTCAAATCGTCTTACGAATTTCAATACTCTGATGAAGTTTTTATATCTTCAAATCAGAATAGTAAAATTCAGAAGGAGTAGAAAACCACAAAGGTTTTAATCTCCACAAACAAAATACAGAATATAAAAAAAAAATTAATTTCCTTAAGATTGTTATTATTCTGTATTGTTGTAATAAACAATTAAACTTTCTAAAAAAATAAAATAGAAAGTTAGTAATACTTGTTTAACGAAATAGATTCTGGAAAATAAAAAACAGTATGGGAATAAATCAAGCCCACTGAATACACAGTGTGTCCTTAAGGAAATTATTCCCCTCAAGTACCTGAGGTGCTGGAATATATCCTCCCAGGATAGAACGATTTAACTCATCAGTGTATTGGTACCAAAACTCTGATGAACTGTGAACCACTCAATGGTCGTAAAACACACTAGAAAATATTGTGCAGAAGAAGAAGAAGAAGCTCAGAAAATTTCGTAAGGAAAGATTCTGGGATTCAAACTCTATTAATAGAGTTGCTGGCATTGTTTCTGAAAAGGTTTGCAAGGAAAAGGGGTGTTTGAAATATTGCGAAAAAAAATATATTTAAAATAATCCGAAAAAGAAAACGGGCCTGTCCGAACCGGGTCGCGGGTCGTGAGTTATTCCAGATTGAATTTTTCGTTAATTATTTAATTAATTAATTAAATAATTGAAAGGAATTTTGTCCAAAAAGATTAATCAATCAATCATTGACCAAATTCGAAGCCGATGCCGGAGCCGAGCGACGACGACAGCGCAGGGTTTGCCTTTTTTCTTAACTCTTTAAGAGCTAGAAGAAGAGCAATTATATATATACCCATCAAAAGCCTTTTCTTTCTCCGATATGGGACAATATCCCTTTCCCAAGGGAAACTCAAATATTTTATTTTTCCTCCATTTCTCATTCATCTTCTTTAAGCTATACAAGCTTAAAATCCCAACAGCTACAACATTGTACAACAAAATAAAAGCTACAAGCTATTTCACCGGAATGTAGAAATGGAAAGAGGAAGTTTGTCATTCAACACCGATGGAAATCTCCTGTCTCCTTTGTTAGGTTCAGAATCCAGAAAGCATTATTACCAACGTAAGAGGTGAATGTTGCTGCTACTTTTTGCAAATGTTGTAACAGTTGCAAGGTAAATACCTCTTAGGAGAAAAGACCAATGTCAACTCATAGAATGAATTGTAGTTTCCAATTTCAACCTGCACCAAAAAGCCTTTTCTTTATGATGAATGACAAAATGGAACTTGTTCCTCTCAATGAAGCAGTACTTGAGGTTATCTGATATGTATTCATAGTGCTAATCGATTTCGTATCCATGTTTATGTTGTGTATGAAGTGAAATAAAAACAATTATGAGCTGAAGTAAATGCGTACCTTCATGTTTTTAGTATTGAGTTATATATTAAACAAACTGATGATTTAAATGCGTATAATGGTGAATCTTTTAAATACATGATCTCAAAGCACTTTGCGAAAGGAAGATGTCAGGCCAAATTGCTATCATCCTCCAATGGTATATGATCTGTAGAAGTAGCAAAGGACCAACCAATATACATGATTCAACCCGTAAAACGTTCAGAGAAAACAGAGGACTTGAAAAGTATTTACAGAGTTTTCTTAATAACAAATCTCAAGCATATTCGCATCAACTACGTACAGGGGTTACATTCCCACCCCATTCGGGACTATGTCAAAGTATGTGTAGAATAGTTAATATTATGTTATTCCAATAGTTAAGAAAACTATTCAAGAAGCTTGCAATATCAAGAAAGAAGATGAAGCATAAATCATGCCACATGCCTAGAGGTGAGAAATAAACGCAATGATTCCTGAGTAAAGTTCATTCGCAAATACAATTTCATTAAAATTTCATCAAATAAGTCTTTTATCCAAAAAAGAAAAAAAGTGGAAGTAAACTTGGCATCAAATTAGCGAGTCCAAGCCATCTAATGTTACTGCAAGTCCTATCAAAGATTAATGAATAGTGACCATGCCGATGTATATCTTGCATAAAAAAAAGAATATACGTCTAACTAGGAAAAGAATTTCAAATAGCAAAGCTTTTGGACAGGTAGAATACTAGTGTAATAGAATTGGGATTTTGTTACAAGAAGCAAAAGATACAATAATGTTGTTTGATTTCATTCACAACGAATTGTCAATATCATCATTAGAGAGCCAATCACCAGTATTGTTTCTACAAAGGCATCCAATGTGAATAATTATAATCTAAAAGATAATAGAGGTTAATGCACTCTAGTCTAAGAGACATTAGAGGTCAATACAATCTACTCTAAGAGAACCTGAAAAGAAAGAAATCTCACTCGTTATCTCATGAATTCATAGTGGAAAGTGAATAGTAAGGTGTTTTTCGGATCGACTATAAGGCGAACAGTAATCCATGTTTCAGAAGAAATTACACCGAGCAAAGTAGCACAAGCATGTGTAGCTTTGCTCTTATGCATGTGTCCGCACACTTTTTTCGTTGATGTTTACACGATGCACATGCAGCTGTGTCTCTACTATTAATCTTCTGCATCTTAAATCTAACTTGCAAATTCTATATCAATCAAAGAAAAAGAATAATCAATAGACTTGTTTATTTGTGTGATGATTTGATTATATTGTGAGATGATCAGGAAAGTATACAAGTAAAAATATTGCCTTACACTAGTAAATAACTTGCTTACATAATATAAATCGAGGGCATGAAAAGATGACTATGGTAAAACAAAAGACAAGATCAGAATAAAGCATAATTGGCTGATTAATTGCTTTTAGGTAAATCACATGAACGTTATGCAGCATAATTAATTATTTATTGGATGTAAAAATACTAGTCTTAATCTACACATATACACATAGAGTAATTACTTTATAAACAAGATTCACAGTTTGGAGCTTTCGTTTGCATGAGATCTGTTACGCGGCGCCTTCCTGATGATCTTTGGAAGGGCGACGTAAGGCTAAGCAACCGATGTCAGTGCGGTTGCTATGCGCCAACTGAGGTCCTCGCCGTACGCTAGACTAGATTGTTAGTGCCGTACGGGAAAACCAATGTCGTGTTCAATTGAGCAGCGGAAAATGAGCAATTGATGATGAAAGCTGATGATTGTATTGATGATGATGATGAAAGCTATTACAAGATGCTATGCGGTGTCGGGGGAGAGACACCAGTACAGAGAATTGTTTGAATGCTTGAATGTTTGAATGCTTTGGTCCCCCTTAATAATGCTTAAAAAAAATAAACCAAAGTTACATGAGTTGACCTAAGAAAGCTGTAGAAGCACACTGAAAATGAATGAAGTAAAACTACTCTATAATTACAATGAAAAGGACTTAGTCTTCTATGGAAGCAAGTCCGATGGCAGCAACTTTGTCTTGAGCAGCAGGGTCTGCGCGCGCATTGCTGTGGGCGCGCGCGGCACTATTTGGATCTGCCAGCGGCTGGGCGCTGGTGCTTGGCATTGGGTCTGCGCGCAGGGCACAGTCTGGGTGTGCGGCGCTAATGGCAACATGATGATTGGGGCGCGCGGCATTGTCGGTGCGCGCGGCACTGATGGCATTGGCCAGCCGCTGGGCGCTGGCATTGATTATCGGTGGGGCGACAGAGGCGCATGCTCGCTTGTCACTTGGCGCTGCCGAGACCACGGGGCCGACCGTGGCGCTAGGCGTTGGGAGGCTTGCCGGGACGCCACGGGGCGCGTCCAAGGGGTCATGGGTCGATGATGGAAAGCAGCCCATGACATTCTCCCCCACCTGAGTTGGCGACGTCCTCGGAGCCTTACCTGCAGGATGATGATGATTGGTCAGGCTCTTGACGGCTGGGAGGTCTGTTCCCCTCGGTGCTGTGAGATGTCTTTCTGAATGATCTTCCATGCATTTCTGAGCTGGCTCAAGGCGGATGGCATGGAAGACTGGATGAATTTTCCACCAGGCTGGTGTGTTCAGCTGGTATGAGGATTTCCCGATGCGCCTTTCAATGGAGAAAGGTCCGATGAGGTTTGGCAATAGGCGAGGATCTTGGGTCCTCTTTGCAAACAAGTTCCGCCTCGGGGTTCTTACCATTACTTTGTCCCCTGCTTGATGTTGGGCAAAGTGAAGGTTTTGTTCGGCATGCCTTGTTGCCCTGTCTTGGGCCCTGATAAGATAGCTCCGCACTATCTTCAAAGTGTGTTCCCATTCTGTGGAGAAACTGGCAGCTCGATGATGTGATGGTATGGTTGGTGCATTCACATTATGTGGGAGAAGAGGTTGCTGTCCGGTAACAATTTCAAAAGCGCTTTTGTTTGTATGGGCACACTTTTGAGAATTGAAACACAGCTGAGCAGCATCCAGAAGCTTCACCCAATGAGTTTGTGACCCGGTAGCAAATTGGCGGAGATATTCCTCCAGCATGTCATTGAACCGGCCTGTTTGATCATGTGTTTGATGATGATGATGATGGTTTGAGTTGTAACTCACTTTGGATCCGAGGCAACTGAAGAGTTGGGTCCAAAACTTGCTAGTGAAGCGTGTGTCGCAGTCACTGATGATGTTGTTGGGCATACCCCAATGTTTGACAACATAGGAGAAGAAGAGTCGAGCTGTTATTTCTGCCGACATGTTCTGCGGGGCTGCGATGAAGGTGGCATACTTGGAAAACAAGTCTACTACCACCATGATGGTTGCATGATTTCTGACCCTGGGTAACCCTGTGATGAAATTCAGGGAAATGCTTTCCCAAGGTCTCTGTGGGACTGGTAGCGGCTCCAAGAGTCCCGCTTTTGCTGGGTGATCCGACTTGGCCTTTGGGAATGCTTGGCCAGTCTTCACACAATGAGGGGCGCCATGAGCTGTTGGGCCCCGATGATGTGATGCCTGTTTGATGATGTTGAGGGCAGCCGGAACTGTGGGTTCAGGTCTGTTGGTTCCCTCCTTAAACTGCATGGCCGTGATGTTTCCAGCGGCCATCTTCTTGGATATGCATGGTATGGTGTGGGGTTTGGCCCCTTTGTCTCCCATCATTAGGAGCATGTTGGCATATGGTACCGGGATGGTGTTGGTCTGCCTGAGGAATTCCAATCCTACTATCAGTTCGAAGTCATCGATGATAGCTATGCGTAGGTCGAATATTCCCTTGTATGGGCCAAGCTGGATTGGCGCTTCTTTGGCTATTCCACTCACTTGCTGAGATAGAGAGTTGATAGCCTTGACGCGACCCTTGCATTTTTGCACTGCAAGACCGAGGCGTTGCACCTGAGTTGAGGCCAGGTAGTTGTGGCTAGCACCCTGTCTATCAATGCCCGAATAGGTCGGCCGTTAACTTTCATGTCAACGAACATTAAGGTCCTCTTTTGTGATGTGGGAGGCCTCTCGTCCGCCTTTCCTTTCCCTTTCTTGTCGATTGGGAATGCCTTCTTCTTGGGGTTGCCAGTGCTGGTTCCCGCCAAGGTATCATGAATGGAGCCAACAAATGCGTTGAAGGCACCTACTTGATCGGTGCTGTCTGGGTCGTCGGCATCTGATTCGTCATCGTCAACAGTTTGTTGAGCATTGACTTGTATGTTGGGGCATTGATTGTTCCAATGTTCCCCGCCGCAATGACGGCATTCTGATGGGGGATTTCTCCCCTGATGGTTGTTGACTGATGCAGTAGTGTTACTGCTTGAGGTAGGAGTCTTGGATCTGGATGCACCTCGATCTCCTCCGTTTCTGTTGGGGCCACCATTGCTAGGTTGGCTCCCGTTGTATCCCCCTCGGACAGGCGGCTGGGTCCTATCCTTCTGAGTTTCCAACTGATAATCCCCAAGGCACTCAGCAGCTTGAATGGCCTTGGGTAGGGTATCTACCCGTTGTCTTTGCAGTTCCATACGAGCATGAGGTTTCAAACCTTCTATGAATGCGAACAGTTTGTCTTTGTCCCCCATATCCCGTATGTTTAGCATGAGTGCGGAAAATTCACGCACGTAGTCCCGCACCGACCTGGTGTGGCGGAGTTCACGCAACTTTCTCCGTGCATTGTATTCCACATTTTCGGGGAAGAACTGCAGGCGTATGGCGGCCTTCAGTTCTGCCCATGTCTGGAGAGTATCTTCACCGGCCCTGATGGCTTCGTATTTGACTCGCCACCAGAGTTTTGCATCGCCTTGAAGATACATGGCAGCAGTTGCTACCTTTTTGGATTCTTCCAAATGTCCAACGGCCTCGAAGTATTGTTCGATATCGAAGATGAAGTTTTCCACTTCTTTAGCATCCCGGGTCCGTTGTATGGCTTGGGCTCCGGAATTTTGAGCTTTTGTGGAATGGGGCCAATGTTCATGGCACCCCTGATGTGATTTTCGCCCCCTTTGAGCAGGCTTTGTAGTGCAGCATTGACAACATTGAGCTGGCCTGTCAAGTTGTCTATGGTTTGCTGCATGACTGTTAGTCTGTCTGCCTCTAGTTCTCGATGGGCTAAATCCTCGGCACGCTCCTGTTGGAGGTCCTCGAATTTGCCATGAATGTTGGTTGCCTCGACGGCAGCCGTTTGTCGGTCTTCCTCAGAGTCTTAACTGATGTTTGCAATGTCATTTTCGGCCTGCCGCATTCTACGGTCCAGGTCGTCCAACCTTTGCACTAGGTTGGTTTTTAGATCAGGCAACGTATCCACGATGGGCCGTAATGCGTCAACCGTCTCTTCTAGGGTCGTGAGTCGATCCCCATGATTCACCATGGTCAGAAATGGTGATGATGATGCCAATGAGTTCCCTCGTCCGATGTCGAGCCTAGGCTCTGATACCAACTGTTACGCGGCGCCTTCCTGATGATCTTTGGAAGGGCGACGTAAGGCTAAGCAACCGATGTCAGTGCGGTTGCTATGCGCCAACTGAGGTCCTCGCCGTACGCTAGACTAGATTGTCAGTGCCGTACGGGAAAACCAATGTCGTGTTCAATTGAGCAGCGGAAAATGAGCAATTGATGATGAAAGCTGATGATTGTATTGATGATGATGATGAAAGCTATTACAAGATGCTATGCGGTGTCGGGGGAGAGAGACACCAGTACAGAGAATTGTTTGAATGCTTGAATGTTTGAATGCTTTGGTCCCCCTTAATAATGCTTAAAAAAAATAAATCAAAGTTACATGAGTTGACCTAAGAATGCTGTAGAAGCACACTGAAAATGAATGAAGTAAAACTACTCTATAATTACAATGAAAAGGACTTAGTCTTCTATGGAAGCAAGTCCGATGGCAACAACTTTGTCTGGAGTAGCAGGGTCTGCGCGCGCATTGCTGTGGGCGCGCGCGACACTATTTGGATCTGCCAGCGGCGGGACGCTGGTGCTTGGCATTGGGTCTGCGCGCAGGGCACAGTCTGGGTGTGCGGCGCTGATGGCAACATGATGATTGGGGCGCGCGACATTGTCGGTGCGCGCGACACTGATGGCATTGGCCAGCCGCTGGGCGCTGGCATTGATTATCGGTGGGGCGACAGAGGCGCATGCTCGCTTGTCACTTGGCGCTGCCGAGACCACGGGGCCGACCGTGGCGCTAGGCGTTGGGAGGCTTGCCGGGACGCCACGGGGCGCGTCCAAGGGGTCATGGGTCGATGATGGAAAGCAGCCCATGACAGATCTTATGCAACGTACCAGTATTGGATTTTCGAAGTTTCAAGGCGGCTACTATTGGGTTCTCACGAGGTATTATTATATATAGAAGGCCAGTTGAATATTCCTAATAAGGAGACGTATTTTTCATCGAGTCAATTGAAATTTGTTTTTTGGACAACTTATTATTTTATTAGTATTGTTGTAGAAGGACAACAGGTACTAGAATTTGTTATTTGGACAACTTATTATTTTATTAGTATTGTTGTGGAAGGACAACAATAATTATTAGAATTTGTTATTTGGACAACTTAATAGTTCATTAGCATTGTTGTAAAAGGACAACAATTCCTCAAACGTAACATTTAAGGAGTATATGTTTTGTATTACAAAACTTCCCCGGTTAAATTTGGATAAACATAAATACCCTTTTATATATAGTAGTGAAAAAGATTAAATTTCACTTAACGATCCCTTAACATTTTGATTTAGGAAAATAATATCGCTTTCATCTTTTGAGTGATAAAGAGGGCCTCATTAACATCAAAGTCAAAAGCCAAATGATATAGTTACTAAATCTTCAAAAAGTCAGGAAATAAGGCTTAATTAATATGAATAAATTATAAAATTATTTTTCTGGTAATCAATAATTAATGAGTAGAATTGTATGAAAATTAAAAGGTTAATACAATTTATAAGTAATATGCTATATTTCAAGGTTTTAAAAACTAATGTTAATCAAAAGGAGTTGTTAATTTTTTATTTCAAGTAAAAGATGAATGATGGATTATTTCCTTACGTTGAAATACATAGTTGTAAACCATGTAATTATGGTAGTACCCTTCTAGAAGAAATGTTAGTTAGTGGGGTTAGTTAGTCGGTTAGCACAGTAGGAGTAAGGTTGGTTAGTGGATCGTTTTAGATTGTAATTATATATGTGTGCATCGCACATTTGGACATATAACAGAAAATCCAAAAACTGCAAAATATCTCTCTTTTCGACTGCCTCTCTCTTTCTCTCTTAGCTGTCAATTTCTTTTTCTCCTTGTTCGAGCTTCTATCTCATCAATGGCTGCCACAATGTTCATTTCAACATGGTATCAGAGCTAGGCTCACAACGATCGGTGACAACAATCTCGTAGGAAGCTCAGATCTGATATTTCTCTTATCTGATTCAATTTCCCCAATTTTTCATTCGAATTACTTCTACTGCTGAATTTTGTACCAAAACTTCACTAAAACCCAAAAATGACAATTGATACACCTCAGAACATAACAAGAACCTCACATGAAAGTTCTCAACAACTTGATTGCAATGATCCCCTCTATGTGTATCCGTTCGATACGCAGGTGTGGCATTAGTTCCACAATTACTAATTGGAACGGAAAACTACTCGGAGTGGAGTAGATCGATAAAGATGTCGCTGCTTGTGAAGAACAAAATTGGGTTTATAGATGGATCGTGTGCTAGATACACTTATGTGGGTGATAACTTTTGATTGCACAAGTGGGAAAGGTGCAATGCCATTGTCCAGTCATGGATAATGAGCTCTGTAGCACAGAAGTTAAGGAAAGGAATCGTGTATTCTTCCAATGCACAAAAGGTATGGGAAGCTTTCAAGGAGCGTTTTGTAAGGTAAATGCAACAAAAATCTATCATATGAACAAAGAAATAAGTAGTCTAATGCATGGAATCTCCCGTGTGTCGATATATTACTTTAAGTTAAATGATCTATGGGCTGAATCGAGTCAATTATACTATTTCCTAGTTGTGATTGTATGAGATCTAGGTTGTTTGTCGATTTCCTACGCCAACAGAAGTTGATGAAATTTTTGATAGGATTAAATGACACATACGCACCTCAAAGGAGCCAAATTTTAATGATGAGTCCCACTCCCACACTTGATCAAGCATACTCGATGATCATACAGGAAGAAAGCCAGAGAATGACTGGGACTTCAATGTCACAGAGTGGTATTCTGGGGAGTTGTCACGACCCAAAATCTGACCCGTCGTGATGGCGCCTATCTCTAAACTAGGCAAGCCAATAACATCAATAACCCCCAATTTCCTTTAAGTTTGAAAAAAAATATAATAATTTGAATCTAATAAAAGGCCTCACAATTTTCGATACAAACACTCCCAAACCCTAGTGTCACTGAGTACATGAGTATCTAATTATGAATACGAGTCAGAAAAATACGGTCTGTAACAGTCTGAGACCAAATACAGTAAATAAGAAGATATGGAAGGAGAGGCAAGGTCAGCGAAATACGACAACTACCTCAGAATCTCCGAAAAATCAGCCGAGTAACAGAATCAACACCTGCTATGTCCGGGAACACCTGGATCTGCACACGAAGTGCAGGGTGTAGTATGAGTACAACCAACTCAGCAAGTAACAATAATAAATAAGGAACTGAAGATAGTAACGAGCTACACAGTTATGGTTCATTTCCAGTAATTCCAGCAAAGAATAGACCTGCTATCAAATCTGGTAGTTTATTATCAAATCAATTTTAATACAGTTCCTGTTCATGTAATCCGTATATAAAAATCTTTCAGAGATTTCACAACAATGACAGATAACAACTAAGTGCAACAACAAATGGAAATCAAGTGCAACCTCTTAGGACAACAATCACTCACTAGGCTCCCAGCCCTCATCACTCACTGGGCTCCCAGCCCGCATCACTCACTGGGCTCCCAGCCCTCATCACTCACTCTCAATGGGTACCCGCGCTCACTGGGGGTGTACAGACTCCGGAGGGGCTCCTACAGCCCAAGCGCTATAATCTGCATGGATAACTCACGCGATGCACGGACAACTCACGTGCCATAATATAAATATCTGGATCCGCACGGCCAACTCACATGTTGCACGACCAACTCATGTGCTATAGTATAATATAAGGATCTGCACGGCCAACTCACGTGCTGCAAGAACAACTCACGTGCTATAGTATCATTATCTCATAATCAGGCCCTCGACCTCACTCAATCATAAATCTCTCCAGTCTCTCAGGCTTTCAATAATCATGAAATCAGCCCAAACAACAATGATATGATATATCAATAATAATAACAGAGATTGAGATAAAATGTGCAAGTAAAAAATTGAGACTAAGTACATATAACATTTAGCAGGCAATTCAACAAGTACGTGACCTCTGTGGGTCCCAACATTACTATCACATAGCCTAAGCATGATTTCTAACATGATTTACAGTCAAATTTTATCAACACATAGAGAGCATATAGCTAACAACAAATTATTCAATTTTACAGTTTCTCGGGACGGACCAAGTCACAATCCCCTCGGTGCACGCCCACGCCTGTCACCTAGCATGTGCGTCACCTCCAAAATAATCACATGATACAACTATCTGGGGTTTCATACCCTTAGGACCAAATTTAAAACTGTTACTTACTTCAACCCGTGTAATTCTTTATTCCGCTATGCCCTTGTCACGAGAATTGGTCTCTGAAAGCCTCGTATCTAGACACAATTAATTCGATTCAGTCAATACAAATTATTATAATTAATTCCATAAGGAAATACTAATTTCCAATAAAATCCAAAATTAACTCAAAAATCGCTCGTCCATGTATCGGAACCCGACAAAAGTTACAGAATATGAACGCCCATCCAACCATGAGTCAAACCATACATATTTCACCAAAATCCGACACCAACTTGACCCTCAAATCTTCAATTAAAGTCTATGAAGATTTCCACCATTTTCAACCCAATCCTTACCCATTTGAACTTAACAATCTTTCCACAATCTTATTGGTATGTATACATAATATTTTTACACCCAAGAACCATATTATTAATCACCCGTTTTTATTCCAAACTCGAAATTGAAGAATTGAGGAAAGAAATTCTTACCTCTTTGAAGCCCTAGCAAGATCCTTGTGAAATCTTCAAACCTTGAACAAGAATTGATGGATAAATGACTAAGTCTTCACTTTGTCTCTCTAAAATGCTCTCACCTCTCTATAAAATATCAGATGAAAACCAATAGTATTTTATAAGAATGAGGTCAGATTTATGAAACCAGAAAAATAAAGCTCCGGAACAGGTACTGCGATCACATATGCGACCGCATAATGGTTGTGCGGACCGCATATCGGTCGCATAATCTGTGTCCAATGCTGGCAAACATCTGTCTGTGTATGCGGTCACTATGCGGCCCGTATACCTGTTTTGCGGTCGCATAGTGACCGCATAACAGTTATGCAGTCGCATAGTCGACCGCAGATTTCATCCAAACTGGCCCTCTTCTGACTCACTTCTGCGGCCATTATGCGGCCTGCAGAGTGATTATGCGGTCACATAATGGGCCGCAGAAATATGTTTTTCAGCCGAAAAATTTCCTTTACTTGCCGGTGCATTGTTCAACCCAAAAAGTTCAACCTTGAAATTTCTACAACCTTTGTACTAATTGATCTACCTCGACACCACAAAACCTTAATTTTCTTAGCAAAAATTCTATGGGTCACTACACATACGTCAACATCTGGTCAACCTTTTCAACTAAATTTCCAACATGAAAATTCATTCTTCGAAGCTAACTCCGAAATACCTTACAAAACAAAACCGACAATTCACACAAGTCATAATACCTCGTAGGAAGTTATTCAAGACTTTAAATAGTTGAAAGGAGCGTGAATGCTCAAAACGACCGGTCGGGTCGTTACAGGAGTGGACCTATGAAAGGTGCCAGTAGTTCCTTAGCTGCAGCTAATGCAACCAACATAAGTCCTATGCGAAACACTAATCTTTGCTGTGACTATTGTTACATGAAGGGCCATATGAAGGAAAATTATTATAAGCTAATTAGATACCCCTTTAATTCTAGGTTTGACAATAGAAGAAGAGGTGGATTTGAGAACCATAATCAAATGCCTACAGCTCATAATGTGAGCATGACTGATAAAATAGAGATGCAATTGAAAACCTGAAAATCATAATATCACCAACAGTACCAGTGTTTACTTCAGAGCAGTACCAATAGATTCTAAAATTACTGAGCAAGGAGAATGAGTCAACTGAAATAGTAAACATGGCAGGTATATCTAATACTACTCAAAATTACTAGATTGTTGACTTTGGAGCTTCAAATCATATGGCTTCATCTTTGAACCTATTGTTAAATCCTAAGACTGTACCAAATAACCAACCCAACTGTGTCCAATTACCTAATGAAAATTACACCAAAATCACTCACACTGGATCCTGCCCTATACTTCATACACAAACTATACAATATGTGTTATACGTGCCTGACTTTAAGTATAATCTCCTCTCTATTTCTAAGTACACCAGAGAATTGTAGTGTTTAGTTAACTTCTATCCTGATTTCTGCTTGTTTCAGGACCTTTTCAGTGGCATGGGGAAATAGATTGGTAGACTCAGGGGTGGCCTGTACATCCTTAATTCATTCACACATACTGTTGCTCTCTCTCTTTCTTCAAAATGTATGTCTTTTTCAATTCAAAGCCATTCTGATGGCTTGTGGCATCAAAGGCTAGGCCACGCCCCAGTTACTGTTCTACAGAAAATAACTACAATAAAAGGTCATGTGTCTAAGTCAAATAATACTTGTCATATATGTCCATTAGCCAAACAAGTCAGATTACCATTTCCTAGTAGTGTAACTAGGGCAACTTCTCCATTTACTCTTGTGCATATGGATGTTTGGGGTCCATATAGAGCGTCCACTTATAATGGCTTTAAGTACTTCCTTACTCTTGTTGATGATTACTCCAGAATGACATGGACATTCCTATTAAGATTGAAAAGTGATGTCTATGTTGTATTGCTTGACTTTCTGCAGTTAATACACAATCAGTTTTCTACTTTCGTGAAAGTTTTCAGATCTGATAATGGGCATGAATTTTTTAATTCTCTAAGTTATACTATGTTTAGATCCAAAGGTATAGTCCACCAAAGTAGCGATGTTCACACCCCACAACAAAATGTGGTGGTGGAAAGAAAACACAGGCACATTCTTGAGATAGGAAGAGCATTAAGGTTTCAAGCCCATATATCATTAAGATTCTGGGGGAATTGTATCCTAACAACTACATACATCATAAATAGATTACCTAGTCCAACATTAAAGGGTTAATTACCTTATGAAGTATTTCATGGTCAGCCACCCAAGGTTGACTATCTGAGAACCCTTAGATGCCTTTGATATGCCACAAAGCCCAAATTCAATGGCAAATTTATCCCTAAGTCCATTCATGCAATCTTCAAGGGGTACTCATCTACACAAAAGGCTACATACTATATCGTATTGAGTCTAGCAATTTTTATTCTCAACAGAGATATTGTCTTTCAAGAATATGTCTTTCCCTTCAAACTTCCTAAAATCCAGTTCCTTACAGCTCCAGACTTGAATTTCTTGCCATCCACAGACTTACCTAACACTGCCTTACCTGATCAACCACTCGATCACTCACCTCAACAACCTAACCACTCACCTCAACAAGCTTCCATTTTTGACACCTCTCCCATATCCTCTTTATCTGATCAATATGTTGATTCTTCTGAATCACAATCTCCTACAGTTCCTTTTGTTCCCTCTAACTCTATTTCTACTTCTTCACCTCTCCTTCAATCTAGTCCAGTCCCTCTTAGAAGTTCAGGAAGAACTACTAAACCTTCTATTTGGTTGACAGACTATGTCCATCCACCCTTGCCTTCCACCTCTAATTGCATCAACTATCATATTCATCACATATGCTCACCTACCTCTACACTATCAATCTTTTCTTGCCTCTTTCTTTTTTGATTCTGAACGATCCACTTTCTCTCAAGCAACCAAATATGATAGATGGGTTTAAGAAATGAAGCTTGAGATTAAGGCTTTAGAGGACAGCCATACTTGGGAAGTAGTGTCACGAACCAATTTTCCCTCCGTATGACGTCGTGACGGCACCTAGTCTCTATGACTAGGTAAGCCTAATATTTGCGGAATAATAAAATGAAAACATGAATTAAACAACTAATTGTTCAAAATACATAGTAATTCCAAAACCCGGAACATCATAAGTCACAAGCTACAAAAGAAAACTAGTATCTCTATACACCAGAGTCTAATAACAGAAGTAAGGAAGGTAAATGACATATGAGGGAATAGAGAGGGACTCCGAGGTTTGCGGACGTGGAAGATATACCTTGAAGCCTCCGTACAGCAGCAAGCACTCTCAGCTAGTAGTGGGGCTGATAAGAAGTACTTGGATCTGCACACAAAATATGTGCAGAAGAGTAGCATGAGTACACGACAATCGGTACCCAGTAAGTACCAAGCCTAACCTCGGTAGAGTAGTGATGAGGTCAGGTCCGGGCCCTACTGGAATATGATAATGACTCAACTGTAGGGGTATCAATGCTGACATCCCGCACATAAGCTAGATACACGTCACACCCCTTTTCAACTATTCGTTGAGCTTTAAGAAATGAGATAATTCTGGTGGGAATAATGAAATGAAAACATGAATTAAATAACTAACTGTTCAAAATACACAGTAATCCCAAAACTCAGAACATCATAAGTCACAATCTACAGAAGGAAACTAGTATCTCTATACACCAGAGTCTAATAATAGAAGTTAGGAAAGTAAATGACATAAGAGGGAATAGAGGGGGATCCCGAGGTCTGTGAATGCGGCAAATATACTTTGAAGTCTCCGTACCGCAGCAAGCACTCTCTGCTAGTAGCGGGGCTGATAAGAAGTACCTGGATCTGCACACAAAATATGTGCAGAAGAGTAGCATGAGTACACCACAATCGGTACCCAGTAAGTGCCAAGCCTAACCTCAGTAGAGCAGTGACGAGGCCAGGTCCGGGCCCTACTGGAATATGATAATGAAGTAAGGCAAAAATGAAATATCGCAGTAAAATAAAGACTGAAATTTAACAAGAAAGAATTCATAGAAGGTAACAGCTCAATACACAGAAATATAACAGGGGATCTCCCGAGATACCGTCTCGTAGTCCCAAACGTAAATGTACAGGGGGATCTCCCGGAATAACGTTCTGTAGTCCCAAAGTAAATATGCAACACAGGGAGATCTTCTGAAATACCATTCCGGAGTCCCAAAGTAAATATGCAGTACATGGGGATCTCCCGGAATACCGTTCCGTAGTCCCAAAGTAAATATGCAGTACATGGGGATCTCCCAGAATACCGTTCCATAGTCCCAAAGTAAATATGCAGCGCAAACAATAGAAATACAACTACATCACGAAATCTTACGATTTAGACTAAGTACAAGTCAAGGAAGAAGCAGGAAAATCACAAAGCATGCTGCACAGAGTTCACATAAGCAGATAAGACACGTAGACTTGCTGTATTAGACCAAACATGATAGCTACACATATTGGAATAACTCAATTAAGAATGAAAATAGATTAATACTCATTAAAATGGTATAACTCAAAAAAAAGGAAAACATGTTGCTGCTCAGAAAGAAAATCGGATTTTTTCATAACTAGCCCGTGTACGTACTCGTTACCTCACGTACACGGTGCTCACATATCACAATAGTTCCAAATCTTAAGGGGATTTCCCCCACACAAAGTTAGGCAAGCCACTTACCTCGAACCAAGTTCAATCAATAGGTCAAAATGCCTTTTCCACGAATATCCGACTCCGAAAGGCCCAAATCTAACCAAAATAATTACATATCATAAATACAACTATAATAAACTAATTTAATTAATGAAATCAAGATTTGAATAAAAATTCCAAAATCCGTCCTAAAAAGTCGACCCGGGCCCACGCCTTGGAATCGGGTAAAAGTTACCAATTAAGAACACCCATTCACTCACGAGATCACTCATACAAAAATTATCTAAATTCGATGTCTAATACCCATTCAAAACTCAGAAATTCGATTGGGGAACTTTTTTACCCATTTTCCCAACTTTTAAATCCAAATCTAAAATTAAATGGAGAAAACGACTATAGATTAATGAAATACAACCAAAAATAAGTTAGGAATCGTTTCCCCAAAGTTTTCTCTGAAATCCCTCAAGAAATCGCCTTCTCCCGAGCTCAAAAATCAAATTTGTGAATATGAACCTCAACCCTCGATTCTGCCCCTTTTCTGCCAAGTGATCTTCGCACCTGCGGGCCATGGGTCGCACCTGCGATGCCGCACCTGTAGAAAATCCCTCGCAGGTGCGGAAATCACTTAAGAGAGCTGGATCCGCATCTGCGCGTGCGCGCCTGCGGAACACTGTCCGCTTCTGCTGTCTTCCTCCGCGCGTGTGAGTCCTTAGGCGCATTTGCGGGCATCACAGATGCGAAAATTCCTCGCACCTGCCACCCCTGGTCAAGTCTCCAAATTCCGCATATGCGCCTGGTCTTCCGCACGTGCAAGCCCGCACCTGCGGTCTCCCCTCTGCATGTGCGAAACACCAGAACCAGCAAAAAAACTCAGCAACTTTCCTAAGTCCAAAATTTACCCGTTAAGCATCTGAAACACACCCGAAGCCCCCGGGACCTCAACCAAACATACCAAAAAGTCCAAAAATACCATATGAACTTAGTCGAATACTCAAACCACATCAAACAACGCTAAAATCACAAATCATCCTCCGATTCAAACTCAAAGAACTTGAAACTATCAAATTTGACAACTGATGCCGAAGCCAACCAAACCACGTCCGATTGACCCCAAATTTTACACACAAGTCATATTCAATATTATGGACCTACTCCAATTTACGGAATCGGAATCCGACCCCGATATCAAAAATTCCACTACCGGCCCGAAACTCTAAAAATTCGACTTTCGCCATTTCAAACCTAAATGAGCTACGGACCTCCAAAACAAAATCCGGACACGTCCCTAAACCCAAAATCACCTAACAGAGCTAATGGAACTGACGGAATTCCATTCTGGAGTCGTCTTCACATAGTTCCGAATACGGTCCAAATCCTAAGGCTTAAACCTCCATTTAGGGACTAAGTGTCCCAAAACACTCCGAAACTAAAAACAGAACCTCCCGGCAAGTCAAAACGACCGGCCGGATCGTTACATCCTCCCCCTCTTAAAACAATCGTTCATCCTCGAACGAGCGTAGAGACATACCTGAAGTGGTGAAAAGATGAGGATAACGGCTGCGCATATCCTGCTCGGTCTCCCAAGTCACCTCCTCGATCGATTGTCACCTCCACTGAACCTTCACAGAAGTAATGTTCTTTTACCTTATCTTCCTGACTTGCCTGTCTAAAATAGCCACTGGCTCCTAAACATAAGATAGATCATTGTCCAACTGGACTGAGCTGAAATCCATTACGTGAGCCGGATCACCGTGATACTTCCGGAGCATCAAAACATGAAATACCGGATGAACTCCTGCTAGACTGGGAGGTAAGGCAAGCTCATAAGAACCTCCCCAACACGCCACAACACCTCAAAAGGACCAATGAACCTTGGGCTCATCTTACCCTTCTTTCTGAATCTCATAACGCCCTTCATAGGCGACACCTGGAGCAAGACCCGCTCTCCAACCATGAATGCAACATCGCGAACCTTTCAGTCCGTGTGACTCTTCTGTCTGAACTAGGCTGTGCGAAGTCTATCCTGAATCACCTTAACCTTTTCCAAGGCATCCTGAACCAAGTCTGTACCCAATAATCTGGCCTCGCCCGACTCGAACCAACCTACTGGGGACCGACACCGCCTACCATACAGAGCCTCATACGGTGCCATCTGAATGCTGGACCGATAACTGTTGTTGTAAGCAAACTCCGCAAGTGGCAAGAACTGGTCCCAAGCACCCCCAAAATCTATCACATAAGCGCGGAGCATATCCTCCAATATCTGAATAGTTCGCTTGGATTGTCCATCCGTCTGAGGGTGAAATGCTATGCTCAACTCAACTTGAGTACCCAACTCATGTTGTACAGCTCTCCATAACCATGATGTAAATTACGTACGCCGGTCAAAGATAATAGATACTGGTACACCATGAAGCCTGACGATCTCACGGATGTAGATTCGAGCTAGCTGCTCGGAAGAATAGGTAGTCATCACAGGAATGAAATGAGCTGACTTGGTCAGCCTGTCCACAATCACCCAAACTGCATCAAACTTCTGCTGAGTCTGTGGGAGTCCAACAACAAAGTCCATAGTGATCCGCTCTCATTTCTACTCCGGAATCTCTATCTTCTGAAGCAACCTACCCGGTCACTGATGTTCATACTTTACCTGCTGGTAATTTAGACATCTAGCCACATACTCTACTATGTCCATTTTCATCCTCCTCCACCAATAATGCTGCCTCATGTCCTGATACATCTTCGCGGCACCCGGATGAATGGAGTACCATGAGTTGTGAGCTTCCTGAAGAATCAACTCACGCAAAACATCTACATTGGGCACACATAGCCTGCCCTACATCCTCAATGCACCATCACCTTCAATAGTGTCCTCTTTAGCATAGCCTGGACCGTGTCCTTAAGGACAAGCAGATGTGGGTCATCATACTGACGCTCCCTGATATGATCATAAAGAGAAGACCGATAGACCATACAAGCCAATACTCGACTCGACTCAGAAATATCCAATCTCACAAACTGGATGGCTAAGGCCTGAACATCCAATTCCATGGGCCTCTCTACTGCTGGTAGATATGCTAAACTGCCCAAACTCTCTGCCCGACGACTCATAGCATCGACCACCACATTGTCCTTCCCAGGATGGTACAAAATGGTCATGTCATAATCCTTAAGCAGCTCTAACCACCTCCTCTGACGCAAATTAAGCTCTTTCGGCTTGAACAGATACTGCAAACTCCGGTGATCGGTATAGATCTCACAAGGGACACCGTACAAATAGTGCCTCCAAATCTTCAAGGCATGAACAATAGCTGCTAGCTCAAGGTCGTGGACAAGATAGTTTTTTCCATGCACCTTCAACTGTCTGGATGCATAGGTAATCACCCTACGGTCCTGCATCAACACCGCGCCGAGGCCAACTCGCGACGCATCACAATAAACTGTATAAGACCCTGAACCTGAAGACAATATCAATAGTGGGGCTGTAGTCAAAACTGTCTTGAGCTTCTAAAAGCTCTCATCACACTCCTCTGTCCACCTGAACGGAGCACCCTTCTGGGTCAGCCTGGTCATAGGTGCTGCAATAGATGAGAAACCCTCTACAAATCGACGGTAATACCCCACCAAATCAAGAAAACTCTGGATCTCCGTAGTTGAGGACGGTCTGGGCTAACTCTGCACTGCTTCAATCTTCTTCGGATCCACCTGGATCCCCTCACTCGATACTATATGACCCAAGAATGCCATTGAGTCTAGCCAGAACTCACACTTTGCAAATTTTTCATATAACTTCTTTTCTCTTAAGGTCTGAAGTGCAGTCCTCAGGTGCTGCTCATGATCCTCCCGACTCGGGGAGTATACCAGAATGTTGTCAATAAACACAATGACGAATGAGTCAATATAGGGCCGGAACACACTGTGCATCAAGTGCATAAATGTTGCTGGGGCATTGGTCAGCCCAAAAGACATCACAAGGAACTCGTAATGACCATACCGAGTCCTGAAAGCAATCTTCAGGACATCTGGCTCCCAAATCTTCAACTGATGATAGCCTGAACGTAATTCAATCTTGGAAAACACTCTGGCATCCTATAACTGATCAAATAAGTCATCAATACGAGGCAATGGATACCTGTTCTTCACTCTGACTTTGTTCAACTGACGGTAATCAATACACATCCGCATAGAACCATCCTTCTTCTTCACAAATAAGACAGGAGCACCCCAAAGTGACACACTAGGCCAAATGAAACCCTTATCAAGCAATTCCTGTAACTGCTCCTTCAACTCCTTTAACTCAGGAGGAGCCATACGATATGAAGGAATAAAGATGGGTTGAGTTCCCGACAACAAATCAATGCCAAAATCAATATCTCTGTCGGGAGGCATTTCTGGAAGATCAGCTGGAAACACATCTGGAAAGTCCCTCACTACTAGAACTGACTCAACTGTAGGGGTATCAATGCTGACATCCCGCACATAAGCTAGATACACGTCACACCCCTTTTCAACTATTCGTTGAGCTTTAAGAAATGAGATAATTCTGGTGGGAATAATGAAATGAAAACATGAATTAAATAACTAACTGTTCAAAATACACAGTAATCCCAAAACTCAGAACATCATAAGTCACAATCTACAGAAGGAAACTAGTATCTCTATACACCAGAGTCTAATAACAGAAGTTAGGAAAGTAAATGACATAAGAGGGAATAGAGGGGGATCCCGAGGTCTGTGAATGCGGCAAATATACTTTGAAGTCTCCGTACCGCAGCATGCTCTCTGCTAGTAGCGGGGCTGATAAGAAGTACCTGGATCTGCACACAAAATATGTGCAGAAGAGTAGCATGAGTACACCACAATCGGTACCCAGTAAGTGCCAAGCCTAACCTCAGTAGAGCAGTGACGAGGTCAGGTCCGGGCCCTACTGGAATATGATAATGAAGTAAGGCAAAAATGAAATATCGCAGTAAAATAAAGACTGAAATTTAACAAGAAAGAATTCATAGAAGGTAACAGCTCAATACACAGAAATATAACAGGGGATCTCCCGAGATACCGCCTCGTAGTCCCAAACGTAAATGTATAGGGGGATCTCCCGGAGTACCGTTCCGTAGTCCAAAAGTAAATATCCAAGACAGGGGGATCTCCCGAAATACCGTTCCATAGTCCCAAAGTAAATATGCAGTACAAGGGGATCTCCCGAAATACCGTTCCGTAGTCCCAAAGTAAATATACAGTACAAGGGAATCTCCCAGAATACCGTTCTGTAGTCCCAAAGTAAATATGCAGCGCAAACAATAGAAATACAACTACATCACGAAATCTTACGATTTAGACTAAGTACTAGTCAAGGAAGAAGTAGGAAAATCACTAAGCATGCTGCACAGAATTCACATAAGCAGATAAGACACGTAGACATGTTGTATTAGACTAAACATGATAGCTACACATATTGGAATAACTCAATTAAGAATAAAAATAGATTAATACTCATTAAAATTGTATAACTCAAAGAAAAAAGGAAAATATGTTGCTGCTCAGAAAGAAAATCGGATTTTTCCATAACTAGCCCGTACTCATCACCTCACGTACACGGTGCTCACATATCACAATAGTTCCAAATCTTAAGGGGATTTCCCCTACACAAAGTTAGACAAGCCACTTACCTCGAACCAAGCTTAATCAATAGGTCAAAATGCCTTTTTCACGAATATCCGACTCCGAATGGCCCAAATCTAGCCAAAATAATTACATATCATAAATACAACTTTAATAGACTAATTTAATTTATGAAATCACGATTTTAATAAAAATTCCGAAATCCGTCCTAAAAAATCGACTCGGACCCACGTCTCGGAATCGGGTAAAAGTTACCAATTAAGAACACCCATACACTCACGAGATCACTGGTACAAAAATCATCTAAATCCGATGTCTAAAACCCATTCAAAACTCAAAAATTCGATTGGGGAACTTTTCCCCCCATCTTCCCAACTTTTCAATCTAAATCCGAAATTAAATGGAGAAAACGACTATAAATTAATGAAATACAACAAAAAACCAGGTAGGAATCATTACCCCAAAGTTTTCTCTGAAATCCCTCAAGAAATCGCCTTCTCCCGAGCTCAAAAATCAAATTTGTGAATATGAACCTCAACCCTCGATTCTGCCCCTTTTTTGCCCAGCGATCTTCGCACCTGCGGGCCATGGGTCGCACCTGCGGAAAATCCCTCGCAAGTGCAGAAATCACTTAAGAGGGCTGGGTCCGCATCTGCGGCAGGGGGCCACACCTGCGCGTGCGTGCCTGCAGAACACTGTCCGCTTCTGGTGTCTTTCTCCGCGTGTGCGAGTCCTTAGGGGCATCTGCGGGCATCGCAGATGCGGAAATTCCTTGAACTTACGATCCCTAGTCAAGCCTCCAAATTCCTCATATGCGCCTGGTCTTCCGCACGTGCAAGCCCGCACCTGCAGTCTCCCCTCCGCAGGTGCAAAACACTAGAACCAGCAAAAAAACTCAACAACTTTCCTATGTCCAAAATTCATCCGTTAAGCATCCGAAACACACTCGAGATCCCCGGGACCTCCACCAAACATACCAACAAGTCCTAAAACACCATACGAACTTAGTCGAATCCTCAAACCACATCAAATAACGCTCAAATCACAAATCATCCTCCGATTCAAACTTAAAGAACTTGAAACTTCCAAATTCGACAACCGATGCCGAAACCAACCTAACCAAGTCCGATTGACCCCAAATTTTGCACACAAGTCATATTCAACATTACGGACCTACTCCAACTTCCAAAATCAAAATCCGGCCCAGATATAAAAAAATTTCACTACTGACCTGAAACTCAAAAAAATCGAATTTTGCCATTTCAAGCCTAAATGAGCTACATACCTCCAAAATAAAATTCGGACACGCCCCTAAATCCCAAATCATCTAACGGAGCTAACGGAACCGATGAAATTCCATTCCGGAGTCGTCTTCACACAGTTCTGACTACGATCCAAATCCTAAGGTTTAAACCTTCATTTAGGGGCTAAGTGTCCCAAAACACTCTGAAACCAAAAGCAAAACCTCCTGGTAAGTCACCTAAGCAGAAAAGGGTATGTGAGAAATAGTAAATAGGGGATCATGGCTATTACTATCAAAACGACCGGCCGGATCGTTACAAGTAGTAGATCTCCTGCTCGAAAATTTTCCATTGGATGTAAGTGGGTGTATAAGATTAAGTATAATGCTGATGGGTCAGTGGAAAGATTTAAGGCAATACTAGTTGCTAAGGGGTACACACATCAGGAAGGGCTAGATTTCCATGATACTTTTTCACCTGTAGCAAAGCTTACTACCGTTAGAACTGTTGTACTATTGCTGCACTAAAGCATTGGCTTATTTTCAAAATAGATGTTCACAATGCATTCCTAAATGGGGACCTTGATGAGGAGGTCTACATGACATTACCCCATGGATTTGGTATCCAAGGGGAGTCCAAAGTGTGCAGACTAATCAAATCTTTCTATGGGTTGAAACAAGCTTCTAGACAGTGGAATCTTAAACTCACACAAGCCCTCACAACTGCTGGTTTTCAACAAAGCAAACATGACTATTCATTGTTCACTAGACTGATCAAAGACAAGTTTGTTCTAGTACTTGTATATGTGGATGACATCCTAATAACATGGATTGATTTAATAAAAATCAACCTAGCTAAAGCATCACTTCAACAGAACTTTAAACTGAAGGACCTAGGAGAGCTAATATACTTCCTAGGTATTGAATTTGCTAGGTCAAAGGAAGGAATACTGATGTCACAAAGGAAGTATTCACTTGAGATGATTTCAGAAACAGGCTTAGCAGGCTCCAAACCAGAAGACACACCCATGGAACAGAATCTGAAGCTCACAAGTATGGAGTTTGATAGTTGCACCAATACATGGAATCATGATGAGGCATTAGTAGACAGAAGGAGTTATCAGAGACTAATAGGGAAGCTATTATACCTCACAATTACCAGGCCAGACATTTCATATGCAATCCAATGCCTAAGTCAGTTCATGCATGTACCAAAAAGATCACACTATGAAGCAACATTTCATGTTGTAAAGTACATTAAGAAGCAGCTAGGTTTGGGATTGCTTATGTAGAGTAAAAGTGAAGAACAAGTATGTGTATTTTGTGATTCTGATTGGGCTTCATGTCCCATGTCAAGAAAATCAGTGACAGGGTATTGTATTAAGCTGAGAGACTCACTCATTTACAAGAAGGCTAAAAAGCAAAACACTATCTCAAGAAGCTCTGCATAAGCAGAGTACATGAGTATGGAAAATACAGTAGCCGAGCTAGTTTGGTTGAAAGGGCTGCTGAAGGAATTGCAAGTGAATCTAAGGTTGCCTATGGAGTTGCACTGTGACAACAAGGCTGCATTGCAAATTGCAGCTAACCCCATGTACCATGAGAGAACAAAACACATCGAAATAGATTGTCACTTCATTAGGAAAAATATTCAGCAGGGTATCATTAGAACAACTCATATTGCTACTCAATGTCAACCTGCAGATGTTCTGACAAAAGCATTGGGGGCATCAGCAACACATGTTTCTTTTATCCAAGTTGGGAATGGAAAATATTTTTCATTCACAACTTGAGAGGGAGTGTTGAAATACATAGTTGTACACCATGTAATTATGGTAGTACCCTTCTAGAAGAAATGTTAGTTAGTGGGGTTAGTTAGTCGGTTAGCACAATAGGAGTAAGGTCGGTTAGTGAATTGTTTTAGATTGTATAATTATATACATGTGTGTGCATTGTACATTTGGACATATAACATAAATTCAAAAAACTGTAAAATATCTCTCTTTTCAACTGCCTCTTTCTTTCTCTCTTAGCTGTCAATTTCTTCTTCTCCTTGCTCGAGATTCCATCCCATTAATGACTGCCACAATGTTCATTTCAACACCTTATCTCAAATTTATTATTTGGACAACTTATAATTTTATTAATATTGTTGTAAAAGGACAACAATTCCTCAAACATAACATTTGATTCTTAATAGTATATGTTTTGTATGACAACTTTCTTGGTTAGATTTTGGATAATACATAAATACCCTCTCATATATAGTAGTAGAAAGGAGTAAATTTTACTTAAGGATCCCTTTAACATTTTGAGTTAGGAAAATAACATCCCCTCCCCCCACCTATTGAGTGATATAAAGGGCCTCATTAACATCAAACTCAAAAGGCCAAATGATATAGTTACTAACCGAATCTTCAAAAAGGTAGAAATTGCATAGGGCGCCCTATTTGGTTGCCCCTTTTTAACTTGTACCTATTTTTTTTCGTATGCATCTGTACCCGTTTTTTTGTTAAAAATATTTTAAAAAAGACGATTTTGCCCTTCTTTAATAAAAGACTATTGACAAAACTGTAGACTACAGAACAAAACTTCATCATATTTTGGTATGAAGTTTTAGCAAATGAACTAAATAACTTCAGCATCCATTAACAAAAACTCATTAGAAAATTACATACTGCAAGACAAAAACTTAAGCATATTTAGTCTGAAGTTTTAGCAAATGAACTAAAAAACTTCTGCTTGTTCAGACTGAAGTTTCGGATAAAACTCATGACAAAACTGTAGACTGTAGGACAAAATTTCGGCATGTTTTGGTATGAAATTTTAGCAAATGAACTAAGTAATTTCAGCATGCATTATCAAAAACTCATTAGAAAATTACATACTACAAGACAAAAACTTAAGCATGTTTAGTCTAAAATTTTAGCAAATGAACTAAAAAACTTCAACTTGTTTAGACTGAAATTTCGGATAAAACTCATGACAAAACTATAGACTGTCAGACAAAACTTCAGCATGTTTTGGTATGAAATTTTAGCAAATAAACTAAGTAACTTCAACATGCATTATCACAAACTCATTAGAAAATTACATACTGCAAGACAAAAACGTAAGCATGTTTAGTCTGAAGTTTTAGCAAATGAACTAAAAATCTTCAGCTTGTTTAGACTGAAGTTTCGGATAAAACTCATGACAAAACTGTAGACTGCAGGACAAAACTTCAACATGTTTTGGTATAAACTAAATAACTTTAGCATGCATTAGCAAAAACTCTTTAGAAAATTACATACTGCAAGGACAAAAACTTAAGCATGTTTAGTCTGAAATTTTAGCAAATGAACTAAAAAACTTCAACATGTTTAGACTGAAGTTTCGGATAAAACTCATGACAAAAACTGTAGACTGCAAGATAAATAACTTCAGCATGCATTAGCATGAAGTTTTAGCTTCAATGTGAAAATTTTCACGAATGAGGTTGCAGATCACGCGATTAATGCGTGATGCAAGTTTTATATCTTTTGTCATGGGTATAATTGTCATATTATTACGAATTTTTTGTCGGCTGACTACCAAATCAATAATTTTTAAAAATAAGATACAGGTTAAAAAGTGACACAAATATAGGGTACGGCTACAAATCTCCCTTCAAAAAGTCAGGAAATAAGGCTTAATTAATATGAATAAATTATAAAATTATTTTTTCAGTAATCAATAATGAAGGGGTAGAATTGTATAAAAATTAAAAGGTTAATGCAGTTTATAAGTAATATGCTATATTTCAAAGTTTTAAAAACCAATGTTAATCAAAAGGAGTTTTGTTAAATTTTTATTTCAAGTAAAAGATGAATGATGGATTATTTCCTTATCTCAAATTTTAGGGCCGTTAGATGAAAATATTTTCTATACAATATTTTCGGGTGTTTCTAGGTATTTCTTTTTCATTTTCAAGAAAAAAGTATAATCATAATAGTCCATCATAATTAAAAGGTCTTTGTAAATTTGAAATACATGCAATGGCAGGTGCATTTTTTGTCATTGATCTAAATTAAAGGGATTTGCTGTCCATTTAAAAAGTGAAGAAGTTGTTTTCCAAACTAAAAGCATTATGGGAGTTAAGTTTAATTTTCTCTACTAAAGGAAAAGAAGATAAACAAAAATAAGAAACACATAGTAGCAAATTTAGGCAATCATTATTTTAAAAGGTAAAACCTTTAGTAGGAACGCAAACATCATTTCTATTACATCAAATCAAAGGATCTTATTACAAGTTTTTCTCTTTTTGGCGGTCAGCTATATAAATCTAGCGTCAGAGGTACTTCTCAACCTTTGACTTTATCAATGTTCTTTCTACATTCGTTAAGGCAAACCTCCATCAACTTCTTATCTGTCATATAAAGAATTTTTGTTAATAGTAGCACAAAGATAATTTAAATCATAATAAGCTTAATATTAGATCTCCAAAATCATAACTCCACAGTTAGAGCGAATGAGTGTGTGAGTAGTAGCGAAGACAGGAATTTATTAAGGGGTTCAAAAAATAAAATAAAATTAAACATGCGGAGAAGTCAAGAGAATTCAACATCTTGTTTACGTAAATTTTTCTTTAAACTTATATACAAAGTGTAATTTCTCGACGAAGGGTGTTCGGACGAAACCCTTCCACCCCCAAGCTCTGCCACTGTGTATGAGAGATATAGAGATAGATAGATAGAAAGACTGATAAAATTAAATATGGGGAGAGAAAAGAGAGACCTCCTTTAAGCTTGAGACAAGAATCGACAGAGCATTGATGAAATTTGGATGCAGAAAAATTGGGATGTTTACATTCTTGTTTACAGTATTCATAGCAGCCAGCAATGTCAGCAAAACATGTTGAATAACATTCATCAACGCACTTATGATATGGATCATCTTGTGCTGAAACCAAAGAAACCACAATTGTTGTGATTACCATGAGAATTACTGCTTCTTTCAACATTTTGGACATCATTTTTCACAATTTCTCTCACTTAGTGTTTTTTCTTTCTTTGTTTGTGTAGAAAGAAGGACCATCACTTCACTTTATATAGGAAACCACAGAAACTAGTATTTAATGATTGTGATTTAGAGATGAAATCATTATTAATGATGGTGAGTGTAAAAATTTATAGGTAGTTGTTGGGAGTATGTAAGACCTTAGTAACATATGTTGTTTTACTTTTTTAAACCGTTACGAGTAAAGTAAATATGGATTACATGCTAACATGAGTATGACGTTATTTTTTGTCATTATTTCTCCTAAACGACCATAACATATAGATTTTGGAATTTAGGTAGTCAATAAAAGAATCGCAAGAGAAATAAAAATTGGGCTGATAAAAAATTAAGAATTAGAAAGATCTATTAGAAAGAGCGAGAGGATTACTTTTCTTTTTGTATTATATTCTTTTAAAATCATCTCATGCTCCATTGTTATTTGGTCAAAAATCTGTTTTCCCTTAATAATTTGTGCTACTGTAATATTAATTGAACAATTACAAGGTATAATTAAAATTTTGATGAATGGTATCGACTGTAATTATTAGAAAGTAGAACAAAGATTAATTATTCAAGAATCTGTGTAAAAGTTGTTAAAAGACAACACAAAATCCAGTGACTAGAGTGTAAAATTTTAGGCATTCATAGTCCCATAAGCTTATGGTCGGTTTAGGTCCAACACTAACGGAATGATCCTCAACTTTTAATAGTTAAACTTAAGGGTGTGAATAAAATGATTAATACTAATGGTACACGTTTAAAGGTGAAGCAAAGAAAAAGCAGAGATATTTTTTTTCTAATAATAGTTTTAATTTCCCATTCGGTACCCGCATCACGGCATCTCAAATGAGAGCAAAGAAAAAAAAAAAAAAGAAGAAAGTTGGATTTCTTGCTAATCATAGATTTTTCATTAATCAATTCTAATTCTTAATTAGATACAAGTCACAATTACTGACCTATGTTTCATTTAGATCATGTCCTTATACTAGTGCTCTATTGTAAACCTAACATTTGATAGCAGTTCTTCATAATCTTTTATTGAAAGTAAATAAATGTAACCACAACAGAGCTATTACTGATATGGCCCAATTTTGAAGGACATATGGCTTCTTTTGCAAATTGATGGTTCAAGACTCCTCCTCCTTAAGAGGGTAGCTAGCTTCCATAGCAATACCACATATTCCTTTTTGGTCATTTGACCCCCTCTTCATTTTGATATAACCATCTTCACCCCACATAGTACCCCATGAATTCTTAACTAGCCAATATTTCTCACCATCATCTACACCATAGCCAATTAACGTCACTCCATGATTTAGGCTATTTCCGCAAAAACCAGAGTAAACCCCACCAGCATAAAGCTGAAAATCATAGCCACTTGCATCAATGGCCACTGATATAGGTTGTTTGGTAACTGCAGCTTGAAGAGATTCCTCATTTTTAGGAACCATTTCATAGCCACTTATTGTAACTGCATGTTGTTTTGCTTTGGTAGTGTTACATCTCTGATCTTTTCCTACGTAAGGATAATTTTTTTCAGTTGTAATGCCACCGTTTTTCTTAATGAAAGCAAAAGCTTTTTCCATAAATCCTCCGTTACATCCCTGGTTGTCTGAGTAAACATCACAGTCCACTAGTTGTTGTTCTGATAGTGACACTAATTTCCCTGTTTTAATCTTGTTTATGCCTTCAACTGCTGCTACTGCAGAAAATGCCCAACAGCTTCCTGCAGTCGGAAACATGGACTTTTAAGTTATGTATATTGACAATATAATTTTTTTACAGGTTAATTATTATTATTAGGTTACTAATTGATATTTATTATAAAGATTTGCCCATAATTACCTTATGATTGACTACAAACGGCTCAACAAAATTGGTGGCCTAAAGCTAAATTTCAATAAGTGGCCTTAACTTATTCAATTCATATGTATTTTTATTTATAGCTCATTCTTTTAGTTTTTTGAAGTGCAAAATAAAATCGTGGAAATCGTATGTATTTATAATTCATATGTTTATTTGCAATTCATTCATATATAACTTATTTGGGAAAATCGTTTTGGAAAAAAAAAAAAAGAATATGTTCAGAGGAGGAAAAATAAAAAATCAATAGGGATGTATTAAAGTAGTGAGAGATAAAACTTAGTATAATTTGTTCTCTTATTTGAATAACCTCAATCAAATTTCAAAAATAAAAATGTACAATTTAAAATTATAATTGTATGTATTACATAGTTTTATTATATCTAATAGTAGCAAAAATTGGGGCCTTTGATATCTTGGGTGGCACCTAATGCAATGATCTTGTAAGTTACCTAATTATACGTAGAGATATTTTTGATATCATCAATGTGTAGAATTTAACTTAAACATTTAATACGAAATAATCTAATATTATCTTATGTGAGAATAATCAAAAGTGGAGTTAGCATTTGAGCATAATAGGTTCAGAATTATAATCCTTTTAAGTTATCAGGTTCTAAATTAATAATTTGTACATATTTATTGGATTTTTTAATACAAATACAGAATTTGAACAAAAGCTACTGGGTTCAGCCGAACCCGCAACCAACACCGTAGCTACCGCTCATATTCTAAACTAGAACAAAGAGGTTGTAAAAAGAAGAAGAGAAATTAAAGCTGTGTAACATACCACAATTTTTTTGATCCTTGACTCGTGTAACAACTCCACTCTTTCTCCAGTCGACACTGATAGGCAAACTAGATCTGTCACACGTGATATTTGGTGCTGCTAATTGCTTTGAATGTTTATGTTTCTTATAACCTAAATACTTAGATTTAAACTCCAAGTTTGTCATGTCTGCAAAAGCATTGTCAGTGAGGTTGTAAGAAAGGTTGAGGGAATTGAAGAAGTCGATAAATTGAACACTTGATTGATATATTCCAAATCGCATATTCCATTCATCTTTACTTCCATATTTTCGACTGTGTCGTTGTAGCCAATCTTGATACCTCTTCAGCATAGGATTTGAGCCATGATTCTTCTTCTTGTGCAGTTCAACACTTGCATTTGTCAGCCAACATAAGGTGAAAAAAAACACAAATTTCAAGTAAGCATTTCTCATTGTTAATTAAAGTTGAGTTTTTCTCTGAAATGTCTGTTCAATCATCAATTTTTTTATTTGCATTAAAACATTATTCAAGTATTTCTTTTTGTTCATGTATTTTGCATGGTATGGGTGTTTCATCTTTTACGTTTACGTTTTGTGTTTATGGTGGCTTTGAGGAGTGGACGAAATACGCCTAGCTAGGTTGAACAAACGTAAAAAGGACTATCACAGGAATGCGATTGTCGTTTTGAATGTTGTTGGTCTAATTGTGTTTGAGGAGTACTATACATTCTATATAACTTCTACTCACTGATTGTGTAAAAATAGTTTAAATTTTTAAGCAATGTGCTCATTTTAAAAATAATTACAAATAACTCTTTGTAATAAGCATTGGTTGATATATAATATAAAAAAATGGTGAGTACGTTACTATAACTAGTTAAATTGTACTGATAGCGTAAAGAATTTTACAGGATTTATGCGTGTAATCGAGATCTTACTTTTATATCGCCAGAATTCTTTGTTGAGTTACCTCATTACTTTTAAGTGTTGTATCTTGCTTGCATCAACTAGAATTTGTTGGTTGTCATTTGCCATAAAAGTTGGGTGATCTCCTTTGATCGAACGGCCCGTAACTCCCCCTCCCCCCTCCCAAACCCTTCAGACCCCTCCCATTTTCCTCTCTTTTCTTTCACTCACCCAAACCCTAGCCGCCCCCAAACCCCTCGTCTTTCTCTCTCTCAAACTCACTCCAAACCCTAGCCGCCCAGAATCCCCACGCCGGCGGCACCACTCCAAATCCTCTCAAACTCGCACCCTATAACCCTCATACCCTCCTAATCCCTAATCCCCCATCAATTTCATCAAAAACCCCACCAAAATTAGCGAATCTTAGATCTAAAATTCTAGAAAAACCCCAGTCTGGTTTATTTCTAAATTACTTTGGTGTTTCTGTTTATTTTAGTTCAAGACTCACATGCATCGAGTAATCTTGTTGAGAGCATTTATTCTAGGCTAGTCTCGACCCATTTTGAAGTTACCGGAGTCCGGTCCTTTCATCGATTCGCGGCTAGAGTTCATCGTTCCCGTTGCCCGTCGGGTTGTTTCGTTTACTCATTTCTTTAGCGTTTAAATTAGTATTCTTTTTCCTTATTTGTTCCGGCTTTGTGTTTTTCTTGTTTGTTTTTGTTTTGTTATTTTTCCTTCTTTTTCTTTTTTTCAGTTGGTTGATTAAGCTTCGTCGTTAATTGCATGCTCAATTTGTTCAACTAATAAACTGATTTAGATTAATTAAAAGTTAAGTACTTAGTCAAATCTCTGATTTTATTTGAAATATGGCATTTGTTGTTTCATTTCTTTTGTGGGCTATTTTCTTTAATATCGGATCCGGGCTTGGTCTTTGGCCATTTAGGTCATAACATTTGGCCCAAACCTAAGCAGATAGTCTGCTTCTAGAAGTGGCAGCTGGCACTTTTCAGTTAAAAAAGATTCCCTCCCCTCGGTTATTTTTTCCTGAATTCACGCTGACAGAATAATCACACACTCCCTCTCCCTCATACAAAGGACACTCCTACCTTCTATAAAAGAGGACTCTTCCTCACATTCTAAAGGGAGGACAAAAAAAAAGGAAGGGGAATTTGCATATTCACTCACAGAGATACACACACAGAATTGACTCTGTATTTTTTCATCTTTTTCTACTCTCATCTCATACGGATTTTGGGTCATTTTCTGGATTTCTGGGTTTGAGTTTGAAGCTGTTGTGTTGTTGGTTTTCTACTACTGTTTTTGCTTGCTGTTTCTTCTGCCTAGTTTCTTTTCAGAGATTTATTTTCTCCTTTACTTCTCTTTGCTGCTCTAAGCTGGACTTCGCCAAAACCAGTGTCTCATTTTCCTGTTGCTTTTGTTCCAGTCCAAGTATTTCTTTGAACTTTGGATTGCTAGTTGGATGGGAAATGTATATCTGATGTAAGACGCATGTGGATAATGAAGTTAATGGAATTAGTTTCGTTCAGCTTTAAAGCTTTATTGCTTTGTTTCTGCTTTTGGTATTTTGTATCCCTATTGTCGTATTCTGTTTTAAAGTTTACATAAGAAGAAACATAGATTTATTGCTTGTTCATTTATGGTTGTAATCAACCAATATGTAAATAACGATGAAGCTGTCTCTACTCCTCGTCATTTTAAAATGCTTCGTCTGTCAAAGACCGAGTACACTGAGAAATAAGGACATGAGGTGAATTCATAAATAACTGTATGTGTTATTTGGACATTGTTCGAATTCCTTGGATTTTGAACTTTGAAATTCTGTTTGTCTTTTTTTTGTTATGCAAAATTAGTATGAAATGAACCTGTAATGACTATATTTTGGGGTTTTAGTGATTAGCAAAATTTGTACGCGGGTGACTGTTGTTTGCATAGATTTCCTAAGAGTCAACTAGCACTTTTATCTAGCATATAATAGGAACATGAAATTAGTTTTAGATTGGGGGACTTTGTAGTTCATAAATGCCAATTGCTGAATCCCCGTGATTTTGAGTTGAACAGAGTTCTTAGACCATGAATTGTGTTTGTCTGGGTCACCATGGCTAGCACTCTGTACCGGTGGATTTGTTGCAGAAGCCCAAACTCTTTGAAACATTGTAAAGTCTCTTTGAAATCACTGTATGCACATATGAGTTTTTTTTATATATAAAAATGACTACCAAAGCAATTCTAGTAATTCTAATGCTTTTCTCCAAAATAACTTTGTTAATAATCTAAAATAATGAACTACTCTCCACATATGAAGATCCATGAATTCTAGACTTCACACTTAATCCCGATCATAGAAAGAAATACCAATAAATATTGTAGTTTACTTTAGGAACGAATAATCAATCATCGTGACTATGGGTACGGCTCCCGTGGCATAGTCATGATACGTAAACCCTAAATCAAGCGTGCGTTTCACGTGACTCGATCTTACAACTTCAAATAATAATAAAAAATAAGCATGTCGTAAGTCGCGGGTACATTTCATGTGGTTCGGTTTGCGACGTGTGCCAAAATGACAAGTGTACGACATTGTGACTTGTTCCAGAAATAATTCCATAAACAATTAAAAGCGGTTAAAAAGTAAAAAAATACACAATTGGCTTTTAAAATATGTATTAAATCAGATAATTAGGCCAATTATTAATAGTTGAGCGACCGTGCTAAAACCACGAAACTCGGGATTGCCTCACACCTTCTCCCGGATTAACAGAATTCCTTACCCAGTCTTCTGTGTTCGCGGACCATAAATAGAGTCAAATTTCCTCGATTTGGGATTTAAAATAAACCGGTGACTTGGGGACACCATAACTTATTCTAAGTGGCGACTCTCAATTTAATAAATAATCCCATCTTGGATATTGTCACTTTAATTGAAAAAACTCCCCTAATATCCCCGTTCGGGAAAAAGGAGGTGTGACAGGTCTGGCGACTCTGCTGGGGATCGAACCCAGAATCTCTGGTTCAGGGTTCAGAATTCGAGCTTAGATGACTGTTATACTTGGCTTTTACTTATTATCTGATTTTTTACGTGTTTGAGCCTAATGTGCTAAATGCCTATTTTTACTGCTTTAATATTGTTTGGACTGTATATAAACTGTCACGAATCCATTCTCCTCTCTAAGTCTTCTAAATCTTTTGGGAAGTGCACGCTGGCGTGACTTCTTTTATGTTAGTGTCATATCCTAATTTAGAACGAGGATCGGATCAGTTACAAAGCCGGATGGCCTTTTGGTTACCGGTATGTTGCCCCCCCCCCCGGCTCGAGTTGTCCGTTCGGGTGAGCCAGGTCTAGAACAACACACTTCAGGATTCAAATTTAGAATAACATAGCCTCATTCTAGATTCCTAGTAGGAACGTTTGTTTGCATCACGTGCATTTGACCTTAGGGACTCAACACAGGGGTTGTGTCTGTCTAGGATATGTGTACCCAATTTAAAAGACCATTCTGATGCATTTTTTACATGCTACTTGTGCATTTATCAGTTTCGGCTTGTATGTTGACCGGCTTGTATGTTGACCGGCTTTTAGAATAGGGAAAGAAAATCAAGCAAAATCAAGAAGTGAGGTAGGATAGAGAAACATCCGGAAAATACCAGTGTTCAAAATATCCTGAAACTCTGCCGAATTTTTTTTTTTTTTAAAAAAAAGAGAGAAAAGAAAGGGATGAGTCTTTGAAAAAAAAAATAAGTCCTATTTTTCCACGAGTCAAAACTCACTGAACTACGCGGGTTTGATTCCCACCAGGTGTGGGATACGTAGACAACCCTCATCGGGTCCAGTCCCATTTTTGCAAAAATAATCAAAATAGGGAAATGTTGTCATAAATAAAGTTCTGCGTTGCTATTTTTGCCCAAATAGCCAAAAATATCCCGACGGGACGCCGGAAGGTTGTTTTGCAAAGAATAGCCGCTCATTGTGTTTTTTAAAAAAAAAGAAGAAGAAGAAGAAAAAAAAAACATAAAAAGAAAAAAATTGGCCACTTAGCAAACACAACCCTAAAATCTTCTCCTCCGAAGTGTTGTAAGGTCGTATTTGCAAAGTAGCCGTGACTTGTTTTCGGTTGTGTTTTGCAAAAAATAATCTTTTCATGGTCAGTTTTGTACAAAATTTTAATCTGGTCACCCTAATTTAAAAATGTGCAGAATGAGCACCGTTCAGAACTTACCTGTGAAGGTTATGGATCAGATTCCACTAGCACTCCACATGTGGTGTGAGGATTTGGGAAAACAAGGATGAGACGTGGTCAACCAATACCTAGGGGCGCTCACTGGACTATTGAAAATTCAACCTAGAAGGGACCTGATAGAGGCATTAGTGGCATTCTAGGACCCCGCTCATAATGTTGGAAGAAATGGCGGGTTATACTGGGAGCAAGGAAGGATTGAGACACAAGTACCTGGTATCTCCAAGGACTGTTACTCCCCACAAGTTGCTGGACTTACTAAAGATAAGCAGACAAATCAAGACGGGATGTCTAGCACGGGGAACTTCCACTTTTCATTTTCTATATCAACGATACGGGCATTTAAGGGGATTCGAAGACCCGAAAAATGGACTCTGCAGTAAAGGAAACCGATCAAAATGGGAGACCCATAGATGTTTTGCCTTCATGGTGGCGTTTTTAGGCCTTTTGGTGTTTCCAAGGGAAGATGGGCATATTGATTTACGAGTAGCCGGGGTTGTCCACGTTCTGACTACTCAGGCCAAGAGTACTCTCGCACCTATGATCGTATCAGATATATTCCGAGCCCTCACATTCTGTAAGGCCGGAGTCAGTGTTTTCAAGGAATGCAACCTATTGTTGCAAATGTGGATGATCGAACACCTTTGTCATCGTCCTCGATACATGAACTATGGGTCTACGGGGAAAAACTGGATTGAAGAGTTTGGTACACGAGTAACGGTATTCGAAATGCCGAAAGGGGTCAAAGATTGGATTACCCGCCTTCGATCTATGACCGCGGATCAGGTAGAGTGGACATTGGGTTGGCTTCCCGTTGATGAGATTGTTTATATGCCCGCCACTGGTCCCTACTTCTTGCTAATGGGTCTCCAAAGCATCCAACCCTATGCTCCGTACCGGGTTTTGAGACAGCTTGGAAGATGCCAGACAGTTCCTAGATATGAAGATACTTATGTGGTCGAAATCCGCTCTGATGCCCAATTTCCCGAAGAAGCGGTTCGCCAAATTTGGAGCGAATGCCAGTATTTGAGGGCAAACACCCGAGTACGTGATTTGTCTAGCGGTGAGGTCTTACCTAGTTATGTTTCCTGGTATGGAAAGAGAGTCACGACGAATGGTGAATCTGAACGACCAACTAAAAGACCTCATATCCAAGAATTTGTTGACGCATCACAGGAGGAGTGTGCTTGGTTAGCCAAAGAAAAGGAATACCGGGCCACCATAAGCAAATTAGAACAACAAATCGGAAAAATCAAATTTGATAGTAGTTTGCAAGCTACCGAAGATGAAGGAGAAAAGAAGAGGTTGGTTCGGGAAAATGAGGCGCTCCGAGCCCAACTCTGGGACATGAGGATGGTCGCTGAAATGCCTGTGAGGAGCGAGAGAGATGAAAAACTCATCGGCAACCTAAGGATGAAGGTGCATGACTATGCGGCTGACTTGACAAAGGCCGAAAGAGACTTGTTAAATGCTCAAGCAAAGTTGGCCAAAGGTGCGGAAAAACAAGCTAGATTAGTCCACCAGTTGAAGCAGAATTATGACAAAGAAGCAGCAATTTTACAGAAAATGATGGTTGCCCTTGAGAATGAAATGGTCAAGCAAACAAAGGATTTCAAGGAAGAAATAGAGCATTGCTACGCATTGATTTATCAATTACAAGAAAGCATGCAACAGTTACAAGACCAAAACAACACAGATGCACAGGTGTTGGAGGCTCGGGCCCAACAGATTGGACGTTTACTTCAAGAAAAGGGTGTCATCAGAATGAGGATTAAAGAGATAGTTGATTATGTTGTAATGAAATTTCATGAATATGAAGACATGACCAGGTCTATGTTTTTTGCTTCTGTGATGATATTTGTTCGCCAGGTGATGGTTGACCTAGACCGCATTCAAGAAGATATTGCCCGCAGGCCTGTGCGGAGACCGGCTGATGTCCCGCAATCCTCCGGAGTACCAGTGGAGGCTCTTATGTATTTTTGATTTCCTTTAATAATCTGTATTTTACTTTCTCCGAGTCTTGTTCGTCTCTGTCAAGGTTGTCTATTACTTTATTTTGAGTCTGTAGATTTTTCCTTTTGCAGTCATCGCTACGTTTAGTCCTTGTAATAGAAAATCTAAAAAGATGTCTTTTATTGATGAAATAAATTATTTCGTATCTATTTCTCTGAACTACGTAATGATCTGATTCATGCGGCGTCATGATACGTAAGCAATCCCCACATGATTCGATCATAATCTTAAAAGAAAATAGAAAAAGAAGAGAGAGAAAATGAGGGAAGAAAGAAAAGAGAGGCCAAACTAAACAAAAAGAATAAGAATTAAAAGAGCGAAACACAGCAGAAGGAGAGATGGAAAAGTCAGGATTGGAGAATTTGGAAAAGCCGGGATGAAACATACGAGCCGTCGCAAAGCATTTAGAAATGTTTAACTGCTCAGGTGCATTGCATCCCCAATGTGCGATTACCTATCTGTAAATTGCTTTAAAACTGACCAAGTTGTTGTGTGTGCAAGAGACAGGTTATGTTTTAGGTGGTTAGTTTGTTGGCATCCTGGCAAGTCACCCCTTTAACAGTAGATCAAAGTGCAAGGCAGTCATGACTAGCAAAGAATCAGACACGGGTGTTGTCGACCCGCCAAGGGAGATTGTAGAATCAGAGTCTGAATTGAAAGAGGAGGTCTACAGCTTGAAGCATCAAATGGCAGAAATGTATCAAGCCTGGGTCAGGGGGCATCCTCCAGCTTCATTCCCTGCTAACTACCCAGAAAATCCCGCTTTCATCCCACCACTGTCACAAGCCCAAGATCCCATTACCATTGACCTATCCCCTCAGCACGCACCAGGCTTTACCCCTTATCACCACTACCCTGGCACCTCGTCCCAAACCTTTCATGCTCTACCAGCCAAAACAATCGCATACCCTGCTCCGACATCCGCTCCTATTTTCGTAGCCCCTCCGCGAGCTACCCTTCACAAATCTTCTAGTGAACCCGCGTTCCAAGCTCCAGATACCCAATATTATGTTCCGGAACCAACTTTCAAAGTCGCGGATCCTTATTCCCATGCCCCTCGCTTTGAACCTCCTGTCAAAATTGAGAAACCATCCCGGAATGTGAAGCAGGACGAGATGTTCAGGAAAGTGAAGAGTCTAGAGAAATCTTTGAAGAACATGCAAGGGATAGGAAGCCAAGTAAGTGTGGCTTACAAGGTTTTGTGTTTATTTTCAGATGTCCAACTGCCCGCTGGGTTCAAGATGCCCAAGTTTGACCCGTACGATGGACATGGAGATTCCGTGGCCCATTTGAGAGGCTTTTGCAGCAATATGAGAGGCGCCGGTGGGAAAGATTAATTATTAATGGCGTATTTCAGTCAGAGTCTGAGTGGGGCAGCTTTAGAATGGTACACCCGCCAAGACACTAGCAGGTGGTACACATGGGATGACTTGGCTCAGGCCTTTGCTCGGCACTTTCAGTACAATTTAGACATTGTCCCGGATCGCCTATATTTGACCAAGGTAGAGAAGAGGCCCAATGAAATCTTTAGGGAATATGGTTTCAGATGGAGAGAACAAGCTGCACGAGTCTACCCTCCGATGGAAAAAGATGAGATGGTCGAGTACTTTCTTCAAGCCCTAGAGCCCACTTACTTTGGCCATTTGATCTCAGACATAGGTAAGTCCTTCAACGATGTGGTAAATATGCGAGGAATGGTGGAAGAGGGACTCAAGTCAAGAAAGATCATGAGCTACTCTGCCATAAAAGCAACCACACAAGCAATTCAAAGTGGCGTTGGAATCCTGTTAGGCAAAAAGAAGAAAGAAGATGTCGCTATGTTTGTCACCGGATCGTGGCGTGGCCCAAGGGGTCCGCCTCACCAGTACACCCAAACTCAACCCCGGCCTCAAACCTACACCCAAGCTCCATATAATCCATCTCAGCATTATTTCCCACCACAAGACCCTCGATATTCGGTCGAGCTACCCCAATACCATGTTCACCACGCACAGTTATATGCTCAACCCCCTCCCTACCCGCAATGGCGTGCTCTAACTCCACAAAATCTTTATACGCCCCCACAACCGTACCAAAACCCTACTGGTCCAAGTTTTCGACCAAGGCCAGATTACAGAAAAGAGAGGCAGCAGCGGAAAGAAACCTTCTCCCCTCTTGGAGAGTCCTACACCAGTTTGTTTCATAGGTTGAGGCAGTTGGACGTTTTGAGGCCGATTGAGCCAAAGATACCAAATCCGCCTCCAAGGAACCTTGATTACTCCCTTAGATGTGCGTATTGTTCTGATGCCCTGGGGCACGACACGGAGAAGTGCTGGCATTTGAAGAGGGCGATCCAAGAGCTTATTGATACAAATCAAATTGTGGTCCAGAGCCCGGAAGCGCCAAACATCAACCAAAATCCTTTGCCGGCCCATGCAGAGACACATATGATCGAGATAATTCATAATGATGGGGAGCCCAAAAACTCTTCCAAGTCTGTCATGATGATCCGGGCTAGCGAAAGTAATCCAATCAAATCTCTAGATTCTACAAAAGCAATGTCCTTGACAGTTAAAGGGGTGTCGGAGAAGCCAAGCACGCTCAACGTGAAGCCATCTGTATTGGTTGTGAAAGGTCCTCCGGTTGATGTTGAAGCGAACCAGGAAAAGAAAAAAGTGGTCGTGCCAGGGGTCCTGGGCAAGCCTGTCATAATCGTGGAAGGGGCTCGTGTTACCCCCGTTATTATTAAGCCAGTGACCCAGTTACCAATGGTTGACACAAAGGCCGTCCCGTGAAATTACAAACAGGTGATAGTAACATACAAAGGGAAAGAAGTAGAGGAAGAAGTCAATGGAACCGGAGGACTGACTCGTTCTAGGAGATGTTTTGCCCCAGAAGAATTGAGGAAAACCAAGCCATACAAGGACGACCACATCCCAGTAAAAAACCCGGTCACCGAAGAAGAGGCTGAGGAATTCCTGAAAAAGATGAAAATGCAAGACTATTCCATTGTAGAACAGTTGAGGAAAACACCAGCTCAGATCTCTCTTTTGTCTTTGCTGATACATTCAGATGAACACCGCAAAGCCTTGATGAAGATTTTGAATGAGGCCCATGTTCCTGATAAGATCACGGTGAACCACTTGGAAAAGATTGCTAACAAGATTTTCGAAGCAAACAAGATCACTTTCTCAGATGATGAACTTCCTATAGAGGGTACAGAACACAATCGAGCTCTTTATCTCACAGTGAAGTGCGAGGATTCTGCTGTCTTAAGGGTACTGGTGGATAACGGTTCCAGTGCAAATATTTTCCCTCTGTCCACTTTGCAAAAGTTGAAGATTGGCACTGAAAGGATCCACATTAATAATGTATGCGTTTGAGGCTTCGATGGAGGAGGGAAAGATTCTATTGGTGATATAATGCTTAGGTTGTCAGTAGGGCCAGTAGAGTTCTCTATGGAGTTCCAAGTGCTAGATAAGGTTGTCTCCTATAACCTGTTGTTGGGCAGGCCCTGGATCCATGCTGCCAAGGCAATCCCGTCTTCTCTGCATCAAATGGTAAAGTTCGAATGGGATAGGCAGGAAATAGTTGTGCATGGTGATGAGAACTTATCTGCTTATAATGACACAATCATTCCATTTATTGAAGTTGAAGATGATAAAGGTCCTTGGGTTTACCAAATGTTCGAAACAGTGTCTGTCGAGAAAATTCCCGAAGGAGAATGCACTCCAGGTCCGAAGATACCATCTGCGTCCGTCATGGTAGCAAATGAAATGTTGAAGAATGGTTTTCTGTCGCGCAAAGGTCTGGGTTCATCTCTGCAGGGTATTGTGCATCCGGTGTGTCCACGCGAAAGTTTCGGTACATTTGGTTTGGGATTCACACTCATAGGGAAGGACGTGAAAAGGGATAAGAGTTTGAAAGGAAAGGCATGGTCACTCCCTAAACCTGTTCCACATATCTCCAAGTCTTTCGTCAAGTCAGGGGTCGCCAAACGCCCAATATCAGTGGTCCCAAAATCTGTGGTCGACTTTGATGAAGAGCTGATCAAGAGGTTACAGAGTTTGTTCGATAAGGTTAATATGGTCGAAATCGGGGAAGGTTCCAGTAATGCCGATGTGCAGCTTGTTGGGCCAAATGTGAAGTTTAGCAATTGGAAAACTACTCCTCTCCCCATCCGGAAGGAGTTTTAGTAGTTTGCTTTGTTTTCTTTTCTGTTATCTGGGTTATTCCAGGGTTATAATCCAGATTTTTCTTAGTTTTTGCTTGTTTCGATGTACAAACCCTTCTATCCTCTTATTTTTAATGAAATACAATTTCCTATTTTCCAATTAGTCCTGATAGCGTTTCATTTTTGTTTTTTGCTTTTTCTCTCTGTACAGTTCTTTTTATGCTGGTTTCAATGACATGACATGCATGAGGAATTTTCAGCCAAATCTTAAAAGCTGATCTATTTATGAAATAACGATCCAAGAAGTAGAGGGTGATGATGAAACAGAATATGATGAAGAAGCGGCATTTGAGGAAGTCAGTAGAGAACTAAAACACTTCGAAGAAAAACCCAAGCCTAATTTGAGTGAAACCGAAGCAATCAATTTAGGAGATCAAAATAATGTCAGGGAAACCAAGATAAGTGTGCATCTGGAACCGCAAATCAAGGAAGAAATAATCAAAACACTGTTTGCATACAAAGATGTCTTTGCATGGTCGTATGATGACATGTCGGGTTTGAGCACTGATTTGGTAGCACATAAATTGCCAACTGACCCTATATTCCCTCCTGTCAAGCAAAAGTTAAGAAATTTCAAGACTGACATGAGTGTGAAGATTAAAGAAGAAATCACAAAGCAACTAGAGGCAAAAGTCATTCGGGTCACTCAGTATCCCACTTGGTTAGCTAATGTGGTGCCAGTACCAAAGAAGGATGGTAAGATGAGGGTGTGTGTTGATTATCGTGATCTCAACAAGGCAAGTCCAAAGGATAACTTTCCATTGCCGAACATCCACATTCTGATTGATAATTGCGCCAAGCATGAGATCGGGTCTTTCGTGGATTGTTATGTGGGATATCATCAGATCCTGATGGACGAGGAAGACGTAGAAAAGACAGCATTCATCACGCCATGGGGGACGTATTGCTACCGGGTAATGCCATTCGGTTTAAAGAATGCTGAGGCAACTTATATGAGCGCAATGACTACCATATTTCATGACATGATACACAAGGAAATTGAGGTTTATGTAGATGATGTGATCATAAAGTCAAAGAAGCAGTCTGACCATGTTGGGGATTTGAGAAAGTTTTTCCAAAGGCTCTGCAGGTACAACCTCAAGCTCAATCCGGCGAAATGTGCATTTGGTGTCCCGTCGGGGAAACTATTGGGATTCATAGTCAGTCGACGTGGTATCGAGTTGGACCCGTCAAAGATTAAGGCCATCCAAGAATTACCACCACCAAAGAATAAAACTGAGGTGATGAGCCTTATCGGGAGGTTAAACTACATCATCAGATTGCTCAACTCATGACAACTTGTGAGCCCATCTTTAAGTTGCTAAAGAAGAATGCTGTGATTAAGTGGACTGATGAGTGTCACGAAGCATTTGATAAGATCAAGAATTACCTGCTAAACCCCCCTGTGTTGGTCCCGCCAGAACCTGGGAGACCTTTAATCCTCTATTTGACGGTCATGGATAATTATTTTGGTTGTGTGTTGGGTCAACACGACATCACGGGCAAGAAAGAGCAAGCCATTTATTACCTCAGCAAGAAGTTCACTCCTTATGAGGTTAAGTATACTCTTCTTGAAAGGACATGTTGTGCCCTGACTTGGGTGGCGCAAAAGTTGAAGCATTATCTGTCATCCTACACTACTTACCTCATTTCTCGCATGGATCCTCTAAGGTATATCTTTCAGAAGCCTATGCCCACTAGGAGGTTGGCAAAGTGGCAGATTTTACTCACAGAATTTGACATCATCTATGTGACTCGGACCGCGATGAAAGCCCAAGCCCTAGCCGATCACTTGGCCGAGAATCTGGTGGATGAAGTATATGAGCCACTGAAGATGAAGAAGTGATGTATGTTGACGAGGCTGATCATGATGAAAAGCCAAGTTGGAAACTCTTCTTTGATGGAGCTGTTAACATGAAAGGTGTCGGAATAGGGGTTGTACTCATTTCTGAAACAAGGCATCACTACCCCGTAACAGCTCAACTTCGATTTTATTGCACTAACAACATGGCTGAATACGAGGCATGCATTCTGGGTTTGAGGCTAGCTATAGACATGGGAGTTCAAGAAATATTGGTTTTGGGAGATTCAGATTTGTTGGTTCACCAGATTTAGGGAGAATGGGAGACTCGTGATTTGAAGCTCATACCGTATCGACAATGTCTGCATGATCTTTGTCAACGATTCAGGTCGGTAGAATTCAGGCATATTCCCAGGATTCATAATGAGATTGCCGACGCCTTGGCTACTCTGGCGTCAATGTTACACCATCCGGATAAGACTTATGTCGACCCTCTGCATATCTAAATCTGTGATCAGCATGCCTATTGCAATGTGGTTGAGGAGGAACTTGATGGTGAGCCTTGGTTCCATGATGTCAAGGAATACATCAAATCGGGGGTATATCCGGTACATGCCACAGGCGATCAAAAGAGAACCATTCGACGTCTGACTAGCGGAATTTTCTTAAGTGGGGGAATATTGTACAAGAGAACTCCAGATCTAGGATTACTAAGGTGTATAGATGCTAAACAAGCCTCGACTATCATGGCCGAAGTGCATTCCGGGGTTTGCGGGCCACATATGAGTGGGTATGTCTTGGCGAAGAAGATTCTTCGAGCAGGTTATTATTGGCTCACCATGGAACGTGATTGCATCAGCTTTGTTCGCAAATGTCATCAATGCCAGGTGCACGGTGATTTGATTCATTCCCCGCCATCTGAGTTGCACACAATGTCGGCACCTTGGCCCTTTGTTGCTTGGGGCATGGATGTCATTGGACCGATTGAGCCGGCAGCGTCAAACGGGCATAGGTTTATTCTTGTGGCCATTGATTATTTTACCAAGTGGGTCGAAGCTGTAACTTTCAAGTCCGTGACCAAGAAGGCAGTGGTAGATTTTGTTCATTTGTCGGTTCGGAATTCCCAAAGTAATCATCACAGATAATGCTGCTAACCTCAACAGTCATTTGATGAAAGGGGTATGCCAACAGTTCAAGATCATGCATCGAAACTCCACTCTGTATCGTCCTAAGGCAAACGGAGCTGTTGAGGCTGCTAACAAGAACATAAAGAAGATACTTCGTAAGATGGTGCAAGGTTCTAGGCAATGGCATGAAAAGTTACCTTTTGCTTTACTGGGTTATCGCACTACTGTTCGCACTTCAATAGGCACAACTCCCTATTTGCTGGTATATGGAACCGAGGCAGTTATACCTGTGAAAGTTGAGATTCCATCCATACGGATCGTTGTTGAAGCTAAAATTGATGATGATGAGTGGGTCAAAACCCATCTAGAGCAATTGAGTTTGATTGATGAAAAAAGATTGGCGGCAGCATGCCATGGTCAATTGTATCAGAGAAGAATGGCAAGAGCATACAACAAGAAGGTGCGTCCCCGAAAATTTGAGTTGGGTCAGCTGGTATTGAAACGCATCCTCCCACATCAGGCTGAAGCTAAAGGCAAGTTCTCCCCAAACTGGAAGGGGCCTTTCATTGTGACGAAGGTGTTGCCCAATGGTGCTTTGTATTTAACAGACATAGAAGGTAAATGTGTGGATACGGCCATCAATTCCGATGCAGTCAAGAGATATAATGTATGATTTCTTTGCTTATCTTCAATCGCATTTTGTACTGGGCATGTTCAAAGTTGGAATGACGAAGGCATTTTATTCTGCTATCCCAAACACTTTTATCATTTGTTACCCCTTTTTGAGCCTTATTTATTTTCTTTCATACCCCTCTTTTGGAGTTAGAAGCAGAATTAGAAATATAAAAGAAAAGAAAAAAGAAGGAAAAGATAGAAGCAAAAGAAAAAAGAGAAGGAAAAGAGAAAAACAAAAGAAAGAAAAGAGAAAAGAAAGGAGAAAAAGAAAAATAGAAGCAAAAAAAAAAAACTTTTACTGGTTTGAACTACGTTCGACCTGATTCCTTTTAAGGATACGTAGGCAACCTTACACGTTTCGGTCCCATCAAAATAAGAATCCAAAAATTCCCCAGATTCGAAGAAACTCGGGCAGAAGTTTTAGTTTTTTAAAAAGATCTGATTCCAAAAGTTGTAATTTTGAAACCCTTCATCTTAAATTATTTTGAGCCTGCATGCCACTCTTTCTTTCTAACCCTGTCCAAAACCTACACTACAGTCCAAAGAAAGACCTTCTGATCAACTTTGAGGATGCCAAGTCAAGTGAGATGGAGGTATTATTTGCATCATGGGTATCACCTTTGTTCACGGGCACGAGGAAAAGTGAATAAATGAGAGAGTCTTATTGGTGAAAATCCTCACGGGCACCATAAGACGATGGTGAGCTGAGGAAAAATTTAAAATGAGAGAGTCTTATTGGTGAAAACCCTCACGGGCACCGTAAGGCGACGGTGAGTTGAGATATGGACAAATGAGAGAGGCTCGTTGGTGAAAACCCTTCGGGGCACTACAAGTCGAAAGAGGTTGGTGACTTTACGGAAAAGTTGGATCGTTGAAAGCCCGGGTTTTGAAGTCTGAAGACATGACATGAACAGAAATGTGATTAGTTGGATGGATTAGGCTGATCAATCCGAAATGCATGTCATGATCATTAGAGCCAGCTGATTCATTCAGATAAGTCTCTTTTCAATTTTTCTTCAAATAGTCATCTCAGTTTTTCTTTTTATTCCTAATTCTCGAAGTCACTTCGCTTCGTTTCTTTTGGGTCTATTTTTCTAAGTCTCTGTCAAATTAGTCTTTTGTTAAGCAAGCAAGAAAGGACTTCAAAGCTCATTACCGGCTTTTTATTTGCACCAAGCGATTTGGCCAGGCACATTCCAAGTGACATGGTTTAGAATGAGCAATGCGATGGTAACTGAAGTTCAGGTGGTCAAGTGATTCGTGAATTTGTAGGAAATGCAAATGTTCCACAGTTGTCAGAATGAAAGTGTTATACGATGAGTTGAGTGTAAGGGATTCAAGTCATTCAGAGGTTTTGTGTTCGAGGTCCGATTGAAAGGTCAAACAATTCTTCGTAGCCCGAAGAAGCTAATCAGAATGAAGCAGGATAGTGGTAGAAGCAGACACCTTCAGCAAGGATGCCGCAAACTAACCGCCACAATTTCAAACTAACAAAATTTTCTTTGTTTTAAGCAGGGGAAAAAAATCTTGTCTGCTTTGCTAGGAATCCCCCATGAGGAAAGTATGTTCAAGATAAGTTCAGTCTTAAGTTTTCAGGACCCTCCTGGATAATGGGATCTAATTTTAAATTTCAGGACTCTCCTGGATAATGGGATGCAACTAACAATCAATGAATGTTCCTGGTACAAACTGGGGCAGAAAATTTTCTCTGTTTTGCCTGTGTTGTCATGATTGCAGGCGCCCACCTGGAGAACGAGGGAATTCATTTCAAGTTTCTAAGTTAGCAGGCGCCCACCTGGAGAATGAGGGAATTCATTTCAAGTTTAAGTCAACATCAGGCACCCACCTGGAAAATGAGGGAATCCATTCCAAGTTTTTAAAGTTAGCAAGCGCCCACCTGGAGAACGGGGGAATTCATTTCAAGTTTCTAAGTTAGCAGGCGCCCACCTGGAGAACGAGGGAATTCATTTCAAGTTTAAGTCAACATCAGGCACCCACCTGGAAAATGAGGGGATCCACTTCAAGTTGTTTAAGTTAGCAGGCGCCCACCTGGAGAGCGAGGGAATTCATTTCAGTTTTAAGTCAGCAGGCGCCCACCTGGAGAATGAGGGAATTTATTTCAAGTTTTAAGTCAACATCAGGCGCCCACCTGGAGAACGAGGGAATTCATTTAAAGTTTTAAGTCATCGAGCGCCCACCTGGAGAACGAGGGAATTCATTTCAAGTTTTAAGTCAACATCATGCGCCCACCTGGAGAATGAGGGAATTTATTTTGAGTTTTAAGTCATCAGGCGCCCACCTGGAGAACGAGCGAAGCCATTTGAGGATTCAATTCAAGTTAGAAGTAGCAGAAGCTCACCTCAAGAATACGAGCTGACATTCCGAGATGACCAAAGGAAGAAGTCTCAATCCAGAATAAAAAGAAAAAAGAGAGGAAGTAAATCCAAAATGCAGAAGTAGATGAAAAGATATGGGCTGCTCAAGACATGATTGAAGTCGCAAGCTTTGCATGTCCCATCTTGATCCGAAAAGCTGAAGAAGAAAGAACTAGCACCTGCAGTTAGTAAGCATCAAGGTTCAAGTCAAAAGTCCGCATGAAGAACCATTCAAGACTCAAGATCACGCTTCAGAGGACTCATAGATAGGAATCTTGTAACTCGTAGCTGATAGACTCAGTTAGTTTCTTTTTCATTTTGACTTTGGTGTAATAGGGAGCTCAGCAAGAAAGAGCAGCAGCATCAGCAACAGTGAAATCACAACTTCTCGGTAGTTCCAGCTACCAAAACTTCCAGAACTACACTAACCTGATTCCTTCATAGCCGAGGATATGTAGGAAACCTCGGAAGCAAGGTTCGGTCAAACATTTTCAAAATGCTTCCATGGAGTATACAAACGGTCAAAAATCGCTCGTATTTGCTCAATGTATCTTTGCCCGAAAACTCTTCGTGTTTCCAAGCAAAGAGGGGCAGCTGTGAGCACGTGATTTTTGCCGGACTAAAATATTCCTATAGAAATTCACAAATAGATTTTTTTTTCTTTTTTTTTCTTTTTTCTTAATTATTTTTAGTTTTATAGAATTTGTAAGAATTTTGGCTAAAAGTGGCTTGCATTTAGTTGCATATTTAACATGCTAAAATCATAAGAAAAATACCAAAATATCTAAAGTATTTCGTGCATAACATTTTAGGTCTAGTTGCATTTAGGATTTAATTGCATGAGTTAACTGCATTATTAAACAAAATCACGAAAAATATGAGTCGTTTTTACATTTTTTTTAGCTTTAAATTACAAATTAGTAATTCTTCTTTTATTAGTCTAAATTAATTAATTATGGTAAAATAGATAACTAGGTTTATTACTACAAATTAGATTGATTTAAGACTTAATTTAGGTTTTAATTAATTTTATTAGGATTTAAAATCAAGAAAAAAGAAAGGAAAAGAAAGAAAACCCGTTTTGGTCTCAAATTTGGGCCAAAACAATTTTGGCCCAAACAATTACCCGAAATTCGCCCAACCCAACACCTACAAACCCCCTCACCCGGCCCACCCTTGTCACTTAACCGAAACAACGTCGTTTCGTTAACAACGATCTCAGCCGTTGATCTCCTTTGATCGAACGGCCTGTAACTCTCCCCCCCAACCCTTATATCTGTCGGATCCCCCTCCCCCCAAACCCTTCAGACCCCTCCCATTTCTCTCTCTTTTCTTTCGCTCACCCAAACCCTAGCTGCCCCCAAACCCCTCGTCTCTCTCTCTCTCTCTCTCAAACTCACTATAAACCCTAGCTGCCCAGAATCCCCACGCCGGCGGCACCACTCCAAATCCTCTCAAACTCGCACCCTATAACCCTCATACCCTTCTAATCCCTAATCCCCCATCAATTTCATCAACCCCCCCCCCCCAAAATTAGCGAATCTTAGATCTAAAATTCCAGAAAAACCCCAGTCTGGGTTATTTCTAAATTACTTTGGTGTTTCTGTTTATTTTAGTTCAAGACTCACATGCATCGAGTAATCTTGTTGAGAGCATTTTTTCTAGGCTAGTCTCGACCCGTTTCGAAGTTACCGGAGTCCGGTCCTTTCATCGATTCGCGGCTAGAGTTCATCGTTCCCGTTGCCCGTCGGGTTGTTTCGTTTACTCATTTCTTTAGCGTTTAAATTAGTATTCTTTTTCCTCATTTATTCCGGCTCTCTGTTTTTCTTGTTTATTTTTGTTTTGTAGTTTTTTCTTCTTTTTCTTTTTTCCAGTTGGTTGATTAAGCTTCGTTGTTAATTGCATGCTCATTTTTGTTCAACTAATAAACTGATTTAGATTAATTAAAAGTTAAGTACTTAGTCAAATCTCTGATTTTATTTGAAATATGGCATTTGTTGTTTCATTTCTTTTATGGGCTATTTTCTTTAATGTCGGATCTAGGCTTGGTCTTGGGCCATTTAGGTCATAACATTTGGCCCAAACCTAAGCAGATAGTCTGCTTCTAGAAGTGGCAGCTGGCACTTTTCAGTTAAAAAAGATTCCCTCCCCTCGGTTATTTTTTCCTGAATTCACGCTGACAGAATAATCACACACTCCCTCTCCCTCATACAAAGGACACTCCTACCTTCTATAAAAGAGGACTCTTCCTCACATTCTAAAGGGAGGACAAAAAAAAAAGAAAGGGGATTTTGCATATTCACTCACAGAGATACACACACAGAATTGACTCTGTATTTTTTCATCTTTTTCTACTCTCATATCATACGGATTTTGGGTCATTTTCTGGATTTCTGGGTTTGAGTTTGAAGCTATTGTGTTGTTGGTTTTCTGCTGCTGTTTTCGCTTGTTGTTGCTTCTGCCTAGTTTCTTTTCAAAGATTTATTTTTTCCTTTACTTATCTTTGTTGCTCTAAGCTGGACTTTGCCAAAACTAATGTCTCATTTTCCTATTGCTTTTGTTCCAGTCCAGGTATTTCTTTGAACTTTGGATTGCTAGTTGGATGGGAAATGTATCTCTGATGGAAGACGCATGTGGATAATGAAGTTAATGGAATTAGTTTCGTTCAGCTCTAAAGCTTTGTTGCTTTGTTTCTGCTTTTGGTATTTTGTATCCCTATTTACGTATTCTGTTTTAAAGTTTACATAAGAAGAAACATAGATTTATTGCTTGTTCATTTATGGTTGTAATCAACCAATATGTAAATAACGATGAAGCTGTCTCCACTCCTCGTCATTTTAAAATGCTTCGTCTGTCAAAGACCGAGTACACTGAGAAATAAGGACATGAGGTGAATTCATAAATAATCGTATGTGTTATTTGGACATTGTTCGAATTCCTTGGATTTTGAACTTTGAAATTCTGTTTGTCTTTTTTTTGTTATGCAAAATTAGTATGAAATGAACCTGTAATGACTATATTTTGGGGTTTTAGTGATTAGCGAAATTTGTACGCGGGTGACTGTTGTTTGCATAGATTTCCTAAAAGTCAACTAGCTCTTTTATCTAGCATATAACAGGAACATGAAATTAGTTTTAGATTGGGGGACCTTGTAGTTCATAAATGCCAATTGCTGAATCCCCGTGATTTTGAGTTGAACAGAGTACTTAGACCATGAATTGTGTTTGTCTGGGTTACCATGGCTAGCACTCTGTACCGGTGGATTTGTTACAGAAGCCCAAACTCTTTGAAACATTGTAAAGTCTCTTTGAAATCACTGTATGTGCATATGAGTTTTTTTTTATATAAAAATGACTACCAAAGCAATTCTAGTAATTCTAATGCTTTTCTCCAAAATAACTTTGTTAATAATCTAAAATAATGAACTACTCTCCACATATGAAGATCCATGAATTCTAGACTTCACACTTAATCCCGATCATAGAAAGAAATACCAATGAATATTGTAGTTTGCTTTAGGAACGAATAATCAATCATCGTGACTATGGGTACGGCTCCCGCGGCATAGTCATGATACGTAAACCCCAATTAGAGCGTGTGTTTCACGTGACTCGACCTTACAACTTCAAATAATAATAAAAAAATAAGCATGTCGTAAGTCGCGGGTAAATGTCATGTGGTACGGTTTGCGACGTGTGCCAAAATGATAAGTGTATGACATCGTGACTTGTTCCAGAAATAATTCCATAAACAATTAAAAGCGGTTAAAAAGTAAAAAATACACAATAGACTTTTAAAACATGTATTAAATCAGATACTTAGGCCAATTATTAATAGTTGAGCGACCGTGCTAAAACCACGGAACTCGGGAGTGCCTCACACCTTCTCCCGGGTTAACAGAATTCCTTACCCAGTCTTCTGTGTTCGCGGATTATAAATAGAGTCAAATTTCCTCGATTTGAGATTTAAAATAAACCGGTGACTTGAGACACCATAACTTATTCCAAGTGGCGACTCTGAATTTAATAAATAATCCCATCTCGGATATTGCCACTTTAATTGGAAAAACTCCCCTAATATCCCCGTTCGGGAAAAAGGAGGTGTGAGACGTATGAGGTTTTTGGACTTGTCTGCATAATTAGTTTGGAGCACCGAGGGCTCGGGTGAGTTTCGGATAGGCTACGGGTGTTTTGAAACTTAGAAAATCTGTTTTTTTTTGTGCTTCAGCTGTTATCTGGTGTCTTCTTCTGCGCGTTCGTGAAGGTACTCTCGCGAACGCGAAGAGTAAACTGGGGGAGGGTGATTTTCTTAATCGCGAACGCGGTAGCTGGGTCGCGAATCTGAAGCAATGTGGGTCTTACCCTTCGTGAACGCGACCAGCTTCTCAAGCACGCGAAGCTTTAGGGACTTGGGGGAGGAGTCAGTAATTCTTCTACGCGAACGTGAGCATTGGCACGCGAACGCGAAGGCCGGGGGGAGCATCCTTCGCGAACGCGAAGGAGGACTCGCGAACGTGAAAGCCACTCGGGCCGCTGCTCATCGCGAATGCGGCAGGCCCTTCGCGAACGCGAAGAAGGCCTGACGCATGTGACATTAAACATAACAGTAGCATGATTTTCCAAAAATTTCATAACCCTTCCATTAGAACTCGGCCTAAGAGCGATTTTGAAGAGAAAACTCAATATCAATTCATAGGTTTATACTCTTTAACTCATTTTCTTCCATTTCTAACATCACCCATTAATTCCTAGTCCTAATCTTTGTTCTTTCATGGTAGAAAACTAGGGATTTAGGAAGAATTAGAGGGGGGGTTGCAAATTGGGCATTTAGACCTAAATTTTGAGTCGGATTTCGAAACTAGTTACATAATCGGGCTCGGGGGTGAATGGGTAAATGGATTTTGGTCCGAACCTCGGGTTTTGACCAAGCGGACCCAGGGTCGATTTTTGACTTTTTAGGGGAAAGTTTGGGAAATCTAAATTTATGCATTTTAATTGATTCCTTTAGCAATATTTGATATTATTGAGTCAATTGTGATTAGATACGAGTGGGTTGGAGGCGGATTCTAGAGGAAAAGCTGTGATTGAGCATTGAGTGGCCTTTAGAGCGAGGTAAGTGTTGTGTCTAACCTTAACTTGAGGGAATTAGGACTTCGGATTATGTGTTATGTGAATTTCATGTGAGCTCTGTATATGTGAGGTGACGAGTGCTTATGCACCGCCGAATTATTTGTTTCCCTGTTTTTTCCGCTTTTCTTTAATTATCTCCTTCCCTACCTTAATTGTTATATGCTCTAAATGTGTTTCCATGCCTAATTGCTACCTGTTAATCAATGTCTTCTCCTGTTTATGATATTAGATCTTTTCATAGTTTCATAATCTCCTACTATTTGCTCAAGTTTGTTTATTTGCACTCCCTAGTTGTAAATTTCTGGATTGGTCTCGCTATGTAGTATTACTTATGTAGATCCTCATGTTGTACCAGGTTTCCTATTTGGTTTAGTTTGGTATTTATGGATTGTAAAGGGTTTGCGTGATTTGAGTTGTAAATTTTACTGTGCACCTTGAGTACTTGATATTAATATGGTGGGATCGGGTTGCACGCCGCAACAAGTGTAATAAGGGTGGATTGTTTTGGTGAAATAAGGGTGAATTATGATACCGATATTATGATATGGTAGGATCGGGTTGCGCGCCGCAACACACATATATATACTCATTGTTGTTAATGTTGTTACGAGGAAATAAGGGAGGATTATGTGATGTACGGTGGGATCGGGTTGCGCGCCGCAACAACCTATGTGTTTTTATTTCCCTGAGCTGTGTTAGTTTCACGATACTTTCTCTTGAACTTAAGGATTGGTAATTCTGAATGTCTCTCGCTTATTTCCTGAAGTTGTAGCCATTATTTTCAAATTACTGCTTTATTTCGCTCTCTATACCCCTTTTTCTGTCTTTATTATATATATTGCGTACATGTTGTAGTGTGAGTGACCCGCCTTAGCCTCGTCACTATTTCGTCGAGGTTAGGCTCGACACTTATAGAGTACATGGGGTCGGTTGTACTCATACTACACTCTGCACTTCTTGGGCAGATTTTGGCATTGGTCCCAGCTGATCGAGAGGCGTAACAGCTCGAACTGATTCATTGGAGACTCAAGGTAGATCTGTTGGCGTTCTCAGACCTTGAAGTCCCCATCTATCTTCCCATGTTTTTACTGTTTCTTTCGTTCAAACAGTTGTATTTCTTTCAAATTTTACTTGTAGTAAATCCTAGAAGTTCGTGAATTGTAACTCCAGATCCGGGTTGTAGTAAATATTATAGCATTTATATTATTCCGCACTCGTTTCATTACGTTTCAGCTTATTTGACTTTATGTATTGAATTGAATAAAAATTGGCTTAATGATTCTCTAACGTAGGCTTGCCTAGCAAGTGAAATGTTAGGCGTTATCGCGGTCCCAAAGGGGAAAATTCCGGATCGTGACAGAAACTAAATTGAATTATATCAATTCAATATTTTAAAAGTAAAATTTATATTAAAAAACTTTACGAGAAGTACTATATATAATTTGTGTAATTATATATAATTTGTGATTCTTCTCATGTTAATATGATAAAATAATATAGGTTAAAATATTGTTCAAAGTTCACATATTTTTGAATATCCAGAAACAAAAAGTAACAGATAATTTAGGACGGAATGAGTCATTTAAATCATAATCTGCTATCTATATCCATGTCTTGCTTAGATAGTCCTGTTTTATAGGTTTTGGTTTTTGTTTTTACTTTGTTGACTTTTTTCCTTAACCTTCTCCACGTTATATTCGTTCGTACCTTTTTAGGAATATCATAATGCGAAATTCGGGTTACTTTTTACCACATTCAAAAGCAAAAACCCATTATATGCACAAATAAAGAAAGAAAAAGCAACGTAAAATTTACAAAATAGTAAATTTACTTTACATGAAATTTATCTACTTTCTACTAAAATCTAGTCAAACTTGCTATAAGCATGTACAGAAACAACATCAAATTGAAGGAGCTAGCTAGCTAGACCAACTCCATGATATCTCTTCTCCATTGAAATAGTTTATTCCATTTGTGTAACCAGTATAAATTAATTATCTTTTGAATATTTACTTTATATTAGTACTAGAGTTAGAGCGTATTGCCAAATGAAAAACAATATACCATCTATTTTATGTTTAAGGATCTATGAAGTAGTGTTGTTAGATTGGATCTCCCTTGCGTTAAATTACATTAAACTTCATTTATATTTTTTGCATTTCCTATTGAAAATTACTACTCCTATTTATTAAGCCAGTTTTAGTGCATTAAGGGATACAAGTCAAATTATAATGAGGATTTTGATTTCGTGGTTGAGAATTGAGATCACGAATAGAGATTTTTGGGAAAAAGATAAAGAAAGTGAGGAAGATAGAAAGATGATGATATTTAACTAAGAGCAGATGTTGTCAAATAACAGACTAGGCACATGAAACATGTTATAAATATTTTTGATATGATATGCAAAACTGCAGTCTATCGAAGTTACATGACAATGTTCTTGTCCTTGATTAATGAAACAATCTAATGTTTTGGAAGGTTAGCTTACACACTTGACGTAGCTAATTACATAATTCATGACACTCATATACTAGTTGAACATTATCATAGATGGATTCAAAATTTAAAGTTCGTGATTTCCTACACGTACCTCAAGTTAATATATACAATATTGTAGTAATTGATTCACATTTAAATATTTATTTTTAGATTTTGATTAGATTTTTTAATACATATACAAAGCTCGAGTGAATTACTAAGTTCACATGAACTCACATCATACAATTTATTACTGTGATTTTCTTTATTTTTTTAATATATAATACGTTTTTCTTTTTTCCGGGGATGAGATCTAGCTAGTTACAGTTTTTTATTATAATAGTAAAACAATTGAGCCAGATAATCCAACATTTGCCACTTAATTCCATCAGTGATTCAGTAGTATATATTGGGACAGAAAATCTTTGAGTTCAGGTGAGGTGAGGCATAAAGATCCGATCCAATTTGATATTCTGCTTATTTTACAAAAAGAATAGAGATTGGTATCTTGAGTCAGTCCTAAACCTAATAGCTGGACCCCTAATCACGTTTCAGTATTCCTAAGTACAACTCTTTTTTTTAAACTATTATTCTTTTCATATTAATTAACATTGTATATGGGTAAAACCGAGACTAATGAGTACCCCGATTTCCCGGTGAGGCAAACGAAACAAAGACATGACTGCAAGGAATCGAAATCGAAGCCAGGAGCCTCTCGCATCAAGGCCCGAGTAAAATATCTGCCCTCGGAGCCATCGAGACCATGCCCCCAGGTCTAGTTCGAGTTCCAAGACCCCAGAGAGCATTACCAAATGACCACGCACGATTAACAAAGGGCTGTGATATCCGTGTCCAACCGGATATCACGGCGTGAATCCCGACCCATATCAATAGTAGATCACTGATTAGTGAAAAAGAAGATTTTTAACTTTCTTAGAATTGTATTTAGGGTAAAACTCCCCTACTATATAAAGGAAAAGTTGAGTATTAATTAGACACACTGTAACACGCATATCAAGGCAATATATATTTATTTCCTCTGCTTCTAAAGATTATTCTAAGTTCTTAGTTTTGTTCATAGCTTTTCATAAGTGTTTGGCTCAAAATCGAAGGCAGGCTAATTGTTTGGATCATAACCGAGCTCGAACTCGGTCTTACTACTGGTTTGATAATTTATTCCATCTTTAATTTACTCATCTAACGATATTAATAACTTATATTGAATTAGTTCACATATCTTTAAAATCGCGTATAAATTCAATTGCTATCCATTTTTAAGGGTAAACAGTTTGGCGCCTACTGTGGAGCTAAGGATAATAGTGGTAATTTGATACAAATTTCCATAAGACACTCTGTTTTACGCTTGTTCTTTGAGATTTTAATTTTAGGTCAACTTAAGAATGTCAAACTCTCAATCTGCTTACTTGAATGTTGACGCTAAGTCTGGCCACCATGGCGAAAACAACAATATAGTACCTAGCATTGAGGTGCCCCCTGTTGACCCCAATGGAGTCCCAGTTGCGGACCCAATCGATACCAACTCACTAGCCATCGATGTAAACCTGTCGATCGACCCCGAGAATAGCATTCGCGGAAGAGCCCGATCAACAACTCGAGGTACGCATGACAGTGAAAGCGACGGAATCAATTTACGGCTGATCTTCAAAATGTTACAAGCTCAACAGGCGGTGATAGCCCAGCTACAGAACCAAAGTCGCGCCCCTAGCAGAGTTGAGCCTGAACCATCCCGGGAAAATACCCGAAGAGATGAACAAGTCATGGAAAGGCTGGGTGAAGTTGAGCCCGGGACCAACCCCGAGATAATAAAGATGCTTGAGGATATGATAAAGCGGGTGGAATCGGGGGAGAAGAAGATTGAAGCCAACGACAAAAAAGTGGAGACCTATAACTCAAGAGTTGATCAAATCCCAGGAGCACCTCCGATATTGAAAGGCCTGGATTCCAAGAAATGTGTCCAAAAGCCTTTTCCCCATAGCGCGACACCAAAGCCAATCCCGAAGAAGTTCCGTATGCCCGAAATTTCGAAGTATAATGGAACAACGGATCCAAATGAACACGTGACCTCCTACACGTGTGTCATCAAGGGAAACAACTTAGAAGATGACGAAATCGAGTTCGTTTTGCTGAAAATATTCGGAGAAAAACTGTCAAAATGAGCAATGATATGGTATCACAACTTACCCCCTAATTATATTTATTCTTTTGCAATGCTTGCAGATGCTTTTGTAAAAGCTCACGCCGGAGCCATTAAGGTCGAGACCAGAAAATCAGACTTTTTCAAAGTTAAACAAAGAGATAACGAAATGCTCAGGGAATTCCTGTCGAGGCTTCAAATGGAACGAATGGACCTACCTCCAGTTGCGGACGATTAGGTCGTTCAGTCGTTCACTCAAGGACACAACCCCCAAAGCTCATTGGCTTCACAGCAACTGAAATAGAATTTGATAGAGTACCCGGCAGTAACTTGGGCTGACATCCATAACAGGTACCAATCAAAAATCAGATTCGAGGATGAGCAGCTCGGGACCCCCTCCAGGTCCGTTTATCGCACCATAACTAATGACATGTCTAAAAGAGCCGTTGATCATGAATCAAGACCGAACATAAATCGGTATCAACCATATAACGGAAGGGGTAGCGAATCCGGGCGTAACCCTACAAGAAATGAAAAAAGAAGCTATCAAGGCCACAATAGTCGATGACTCATGAGTAAAAACAGTTTCGACAGGCCACCCGGGACCAGGGAGGTAACGAGATTATTGGTATATAACTTAAATATTGATGCCGCCAGCATTGTATCTGCCATCGGGCACATCAAAGATACCAAGTGGCCTCGACCATTGTAGTCCAATCCTACCTAAAGAGACCCTAACCTGATGTGTAAATATCATGGCACTCATGGCCACAAGACCGAAGAATACCAAAAAGTAAGAGAAGAAGTGGTCCGATTATTCAATAACGTGCACCTCCGAAAATTTCTGAGTGATCGAGCCAAAAATCACTTTAGGAATAGGGACTCCAACAAATAGACTGGACAAGAGGAACCTCAGCATGTCATTAACATGATCATTGGTGGAATCGACCTCCCCAGGGGCCAATGCTAAAGCGCACTAAGGTGTTCATTACAAGGGAAAAAGGAACCCGAGATTATATACCAGAGGGGACCATCTCTTTCAACGATGAGGACGCTGAAGGCATCGTGCAATCGCATAATGATGCACTGGTATTATCTGTACTCATAAATAAATCTCGAGTTAAGCGTGTGTTAATTGATCCAGGTAGCTTGGCCAATATCATCAGATTGAGGGTCGTAGAGCAGTTGGGTATACAAGACCAAATAGTGCTTGCAGTCCGGGTTTTAAACGGATTTAACATGGCATGCGAAACTACTAAATGGGAGATAACCCTCCTGGTGAACACCGTCGGGATCATTCAGGAAATGAAGTTTTATGTGATTGAAGGGGATATGAGATATAATGTTCTATTCGGAAGGCCATGGATTCACAACATGAGGGCAATACCCTCGACACTACACCAGGCACTGAAGTTCCCCCACACCGGGAGGGATCAAGACGGTTTATGGAGAGAAACCAGTCACAAAAGAAATATTCGCGGTCGATGATGTGATCTCGATGTCCGCACTCTTGGCATCAAAGAACACGAATCTGGTTAGGAAGGAAGAAACTAAATAGCTATCACCGACACCGGCCCCGACCGAACCGGAGAAGCAAGAAGCAGGCGAGGATGATGATTACGGAGTTTCTAGGTCGTTCATCACCCATGACGATTCTGCCGTCACCAAATCAACGGTCGAGGAGCTGGAGCAAGTCATATTGATCTAACACTTGCCCGATTGGAAGGTATACCTGGGCACGGGGTTAATCCCGAGCTCAGGAAAAAACTCATTAAACTCCTTATAACCAACATAGATTGTTTCCTTGGTCCCATCTTGATATGACAGGGATCCCGTCAGAAATAACCACCCATAAGCTATGCTTGGATCCGAAGTTCCACTCGGTTAAGCAGAAGTGGAGGCCTCGGTCCGAAGTAAAACATGCACTCATCAAAGATAAGGTATTCAAACTCCTTAAAATAGGTTGCATTTGGAAACTTAAGTACCCGGATTGGTTGGCTAACGTAGTAGTAGTGCCTAAAAAGGGAAATAAATTAAGAATGTGCATAGATTACAAAGACTTGAACAAGGCATGCCCCAAGATACTCAATTTTCTCGATGCCTATTCCGGGTATAACCATATCCGGATGGACCTGGGCTATCAAGAAAAAACTTCCTTTATCACTAAATTCGGCAGCTATTGTTATAACGTAATGTCGTTTGGACTAAAAAATGATGGTGCCACTTATCAACGCCTAGTAAACCGGATGTTAGAAGAACAAATAGAAAAATAAATGGAAGTTTATATTGACGACATGTTAGTTAAGTCCCTACGAGCAGAGGACCATTTGAAACACTTGCAGGAAACCTTTGACATACTGAAGAAATACAATATGAAGCTGAACCCGGAGAAATGTGCATTCGGGGTCGGATCCGAAAAGTTCCTTGGAATCATGGTGTCCAACCGAGGGATTGAGATCAATACCGATAAAATCAAGTCTATAGAAGACATCACCGTGGTAAACAGTGTCAAGGCCGTTCAGAGGCTAACCGGGCGCATAGCCGCCCTAGGCCGGTTCATATCGAGGTCTTCCAATAAGAGCCATCGGTTCTTATCATTATTAAAGAAGAACAAGAATATTTCTTGGATGACTCCATAATTCCAACAAGATTTTGAAGAACTCAAACGGTACTTTTCGAGTCCACCCTTGCTCCACACTCCGAAGGCGGATGAACAGGTGTACCTGTACTTAGCGGTATCAGAGGTAGTGGTAAGTGGGGTCTTAGTCCGGGAAGAGGAATGTACGCAATTTCCTATCTATTATCTTAGTATAACTCTAGGCGAGGCCGAAACAAAGTATCCTTACCTAGAAAAATTGGTGCTCGCTTTGCTAAGCGCCTCTAGAAAGTTAAAGCCGTATTTTCAATGCCACCAAATATGTGTCGTAATGTAATGATCCAACCGGTCATTTTGACTTTTAGAACTCTGTTCCCCTAAATAAAACTCCCCATATGTGCTTTCATAAATTATGACTTGCGGGGATGGTTGGTTCGAGATTTGGAAGTGTTTGGGTTGAAATCGGAACACTTGGTTCCTTAAGTTGGCTTTAAAATGCTAAGTTTGACTTCGGTCAATATTTTGAGAAAACGACCCCGAAATAGAATTTTGATGATTTCAACATCTCCGTATGGTGATTTTGGACTTAGGAGCATGTTCGAAATTTTATTTGGAAGTCCGTATTTAAATTAGGCTTGAAATGGATAAAATAGGAATTTAAGTTTGAAAGTTTGACCGAGGAGTTGACTTTTTGATACCGGAGCCGGAATTCAGTTTCGAAAGTTTTCATAGCTCCGTTATGTCATTTATGACTTGCATGCAAAATTTGAGGTCAATCGGACTTGATTTGATAGGTTCCGGCGTCGTTTGTAGAAATTGAAAGTTTCAAAGTTCATTAGGCTTGAATCTATGTGTGATTCGTGTTTCAATGTTGTTGGATGTGATTTGAAGACTCGAATAAGTCCGTATGATGTTTTAGGACTTGTTGGTATATTTGGTTGAGGTCCCGAGGGGCTCGGGTGAGTTTCGGATGCCTAACAGATCATTTTTGGACTGGGCTTAATAGATGAAGTTTTGGTTTCTACAAGTTCTGGTTTCCTTCTACGCGATCGCGTGAGAAGATATGCGATCGTGTAGGGTTAATTGAGGGCTTTTGAGTTTTGTTCTTGGAGATCGCGTAAAGCGGGATGCGATCGTGTATCTTTGGTATTTTGTGACTCGCAAACGCGTGAAGAAGGTCGCGTTCGCGTAGAGTAACAGAGCAGAAATGGAGGTCACACGTTTGCTCTATGTGATCGCGTGTAGAGGGATGCGATCCCGTAGAGCTGGGAACTCTGTACTTTACAATCGCGTGAGGATATAAGCGATCGCGTAGAGTTAATTTGGGCAGTGGAAATTTGTGCTTCGCGATCGCGTGTGGATGTTCGCGATCGCGAAAAGTAAAAGCCTAGGCAGAGAGTTTACGTTCCCATTTTCCATTTTTAACGATTTGGAGCTCGAATTGAGGCGAGTTTTGGGAGATTTTTACAGAAAACATCGGGGTAAGTGTTCTTAACTCAATTTTGGTTAGATTACCCAAATCTGTCGCTGTTTTTATTAGTTAATTGATGATGTAAGTTGAAACTTTTTGAAAACCCTCTTGGATAGCTTTGAGGATTTGAGGGTCGAATTGTTATCGGAATTTGGTCATTTTGGTATGGTTAGACTCGTGGTTGAATGGGCGTTCATATTTCGTAACTTTTGCCGTATTCCGAGATGTGGGCCCCACATGCGAATTTTGAATTAATTTCGGATTTTTATTGAAAAATGTAGTATTTTCTTATGGAATTGATTCTATAATTTTTGTTGACTATATCGAATTAATTATGACTAGATACGAGTCGATCGGAGTCGAACAATCGAGGAAAAGGCATACTACTTGGTTAAATTGGAGCAAGTCGAGGTAAGTGACTTGTCTAACCTTTTGTGGGGGAAATTTTCCCTAGAATTGGTATTGAAGTGATAAATTAAAATGTGTTGAAAGTCGTGTACACGAGGTGACGAGTGTGTACACGGGCTAAATGTGAAAGATTATGTCTTTAAATTGTGTAGATCGATGTTGCATATTAATTAAATAATTTTACCTTGTTATATTCTTCATCATTGATTTAAATGTTTATACTTTAAATTTGCTTGACCTTTTTCTGCTAATTGTTTTACCTATTTAGTTGAAACTTGGTTTCTTTTATTATGTGCATTATTTGAAGGGTGATTTTCTGTAAATTAAATATCATTAATATGAATTATTTGACATTTTAAATTTGGTATTGAAGCAACGTATTAAAATTTTGAAATATTATTTTGTTGAGTTATTTGTTCCCGAATATTTTGTGAGATTTTCGTGCTCATTGTGATGGAGTTGTGAGCTCTTTATTGTGGAAAAATATTATTGTTGGTTATTTTGGCATGAGCTGTGAGCTCTTCATTATGGAAATATATTTATGTTGATTTATTTTGACAAATTGAAATATTGGGCACTTGAGGTGCAAATTGTGATATATTATGATATTGATACGCATGCGGTGGTATAAGGTCTGGGTACTGAAAGGCATGCGGTGAGATAAGGGTGGCTTGATACGCGTGGGTAGTAGGGGAAACTACTAGAAGCCATGCGGTGATATAAGGGTGGCTTGATACGCGTGGCTAGTAGGGGAAACTACTAGAAATCATGTGGTGTGATAATGATGGCTAAAATGCTGGATGCTATTTCGGGAAATTTTTTTTTATTTAAAATTAAATGTGAAGGCTCCCGCGGTGATATAAGGAAATGAGATATTGTGAATTTATTTATGATTTGGGACTACGAGGCGGTACCTCGGGAGTGCCCTTGTTGATATTGATTTATGGCCGCAGTTGCCTTTGATTTTTATTATGATTTTCTTAAATTTATAAAGAATTCTGTTTTGTTTCTCCGAAGTATTAATTGCCATTATTTTGGTGTAATTAAATGGTGACATACAACTTGATTCATTTCCATTGTCATTTTATCTTATTATATTGTTAAACATTTTACTATGTCAATATTTATTTTCCAATAGGGCCTGACCTGACCTCGTCACTACTCTACCGAGGTTAGGTTTGTCACTTACTAGGTACCGCTGTGGTGTACTCATACAACCCTTCTGCACATCTTTTTGTGTAGATCCAGGTACATCTTATCAGACCAGGCATCAGTAAACTAGCTGTATGAGGAGACTTCGAGGTATATCTGCCAGCGTCTGCAGACTCCGAAGTCCCCTTCTATCTTACTATGTTGTCTTCCTTATTTGCTTTAGACTCTGATGTATAGAGACATAGAGAATAAATTCTTAGAAGCTTGTGACTTATTTCTACCGGTTTTTAGGAGTTGAAATTGTTTTAATTGTAGTTTATTTATTTCAGATATCTATTATTATTCCTCATTGATAGGCTTACCTAGTCTTAGAGACTAGGTGCCATCACGACCTCCTTTCGGAGGGAATTTGGGGTCGTGACAAGTTGGTATCAGAGCTCTAGGTTCATAGGTGTTATGAGTCACAAGCAGGTTTAGTAGAGTCTTGCGGATCGGTATGGAGACGTCTGTACTTATCTTCAGAGGCTATGGAACTGTTAGGAAAATATTCACTTCTTTGATTCCTTATCGTGCACAATTGTTGAATTCAAAGTTCTAAACCATTATCTTTCTATTCTCTCACAAATGGTGAGACACGCACAACTGGATCCGATGATCAGTTACCTGCGCCCCCTGTTGGAGCCGCAAGAGGCCGGGGTCGGGGAAGAGGCCGAAGAAGACCACACGGGGCAGCCAGAGCACTTGCACGAGCTGCTGCACCAGAGCCACCAGTAGCTCTAGTTGGGGAGCAAGCACCTGAGTCGCCTGTTACTACTCCTGCATTACCGGAGACTCTTGCCCAGTTTTTGAGCAAGTTTGGGACTCTAGCTCAGGCATGGTTAATTCCACTTGCTCCTGCCACATCTCAGGTCGAGGGAGGAGCACAGACTCCCGCCGCTCGTACTCCAGATCCACTGGCCCAAGTTGACCATGCCTTAGAGGTTATATCAGTGCAGCCAGTTTCCCCAGTTTGGCCTAAGATTAGGACAACAGGTTCAGAGGGGGAGCAACTCAACCTCGAGAGGTACAAGAAGTACCACCCTCCTACTTTCAGCGGTTTAGCTTCAGAGGATGCTCAGAGTTTTCTGGAGGAATGTCACCGTATCCTTCCTACTATGGCTATTGTGGATTCCAGTGGAGTTTCTTTCACGACATTCCAGTTTAGAGGAGCAGCCTACCAGTGGTGGCGAGCGTATGAGTTGGATAGTCCCCCTGAGGCATCTTCACTCACTTGGACTCAATTTTCAGATATGTTTTTAAGGGAGTATGTTCTTCAGAGTCTTAGAGATGCATGGAGTGCAGAGTTTGAGCAGTTGCGCCAGGGTTCTATGATCGTGTCAGAGTATACGGTCCAATTTAGTGAGTTGCTAGGCATTCACCATCCTTAGTTGCTACTATTCGAGAGCGGGTTCGCAGATTTATTGAGGGTCTTCACCCTAGTATCAGGTTCAGTATGTCCCGGGAGCTAGAGATGGATATCACATACCAACACGTGGTGTTAATTTCTAGGAGATTGGAAGGTATGCGGACTCGGGAGAGGGAAGAGAGAGAAGCTAAGAGACCCCGATATTCTGGCACATATAATAATTCTCATGCCCCAGTTGCAGCACGTCATGGTAGAGGTTATGTGAGCCGTCCTATTCATTTAGCACTTCCAGCTTCCAGTGGTATTCCGGATACTCCCAGACCTTAGGTTCCATATTATGCACCGTCAGTGTCTACTGTACCTCATGTATGGGGTGCTTTTAGTGGACAGTCTAGTCGATCAGGCTTGAGCTAGTCCCAGCAGCCACATCCTCCAGGGGCTTGTTTTGAGTGTGGTGACACTCGTCATATCATGAGAGATTGCCCCAAATTTAGGAGGGGTGCACCTCCACAGATTTCTCAGGGCCCACCTATTCCACAGAGCCCTCAGACTTCTCGCCCTAGAGGAGGAGGCCAGGCCAGATATTATGCCCTTCCTACTATGACAGAGGCCGTTGCATCCGATTCTTTTATCACAGGTATTATTCCGGTATGTCATAGAGATGCATCAGTCTTATTTGATCCAAGATCCACTTATTCTTATGTGTCATCTTATTTTGCCCCATATTTGGGGATATCACGTGATTCCTTGAGTTCTTCTGTTTATGTATCTACACTCTCGTGGGTAAATCTATTATTGTGGACCGCTTGTATCGGTCGTGTTTAATTGTTATCAGTGGTTTTGAGACCAGAGCTGATTTATTATTGCTCAGTATGGTGGATTTCGATATTATTTTGGGTATGGACTGGTTGTCGCCCTATCATGCTATTCTTGATTGTTACGCCAAGACGATGACATTGGCTATGCCAGGTCTACCGCAGCTAGAGTGGAGAGGTACCTCAGATCATGTTCCTAGCAGGGTTGTTTTATTTCTTAAAGCTCAACGAATGGTTGAGAAGGGGTGCGATACGTATCTGGCCTATGTGAGAGATGTTAGTATTGATACTCCTACCGTGGAGTCAGTTCCTATAGTAAGGGATTTTCCTAATGTATTTCCAGCGGATCTTCCGGGTATGCCACCCGACAGGCATATTGACTTTTGCATTGATTTTTTAATCGGACACTCAGCCCATTTCTATTCCACCATATCGTATGGCTCCAGCATAGTTGAAAGAATTAAAAGAACAGTTATAGGAATTGCTTGATAAGGGCTTTATTTGGCCCAGTGTATCGCCTTGGGGTGCTCATGTCTTATTTGTAAAGAAGAAGGATGGTTCTATGCGGATGTGTATTGATTACCACCAGCTGAACAATGTTACAGTGAAGAATAGGTATCCATTGCCACGTATTGATGACCTATTTGATCAGCTTCAGGGTGCCAGGGTATTCTCTAAAATTGACTTGCATTCAGGCTATCATCAATTGAAGATTCGGGAGTCAGATATCCCGAAGACTGCTTTTAGGACTCGGTATGGTCATTATGAGTTCCTTATAATGTCATTCGGGCTAACCAACGCCCCAGAAATATTTATGCACTTAATGAATAGTGTATTTTATCCCTATATTGATTATTTCGTCATTGTGTTTATTGACGACATTCTGGTGTATTCCCGTAGTTAGTAAGATCATGAGCAGCACTTGAGGACCGTGCTTCACACTTTGAGAGAAAATAAGTTATATGCAAAATTTTCAAAGTGTGAATTCTGGCTTGATTCAGTGGGATTTTTGGGTCATATAGTTTCGTGCGAGGAGATTAAGGTAGATCCGAAGAAGATTGAGGCAGTGTAGAGTTGGTCCAAACCATCCTCAGCTACGGAGAACTGGAGTTTCCTTGGTTTGGCAGGCTATTATCGCCGATTTGTAGAGGGTTTCTCTTCTATTATTGCATCTATGACCAAATTGACCTAGAAGGGTGCTCCGTTCAGGTGGACCGAGGAATGTGAGGAGAGTTTCCAAAAGCTCAAGACAGCTTTGACAACAGCCCCAGTATTGGTGTTACCTACAGGTTCAGGGACTTATACTGTGTATTGTGACGTGTCGCGTATTGGTCTCAGTGCAGTGTTGATGCAAGACGGTAGGGTGATTGCCTACGCGTCCAAACAGTTAAAGGTACATGAGAAGAATTATCCGGTCCATGACCTTGAGTTAGCAGCTATTGTTCATGACTTGAAACTTTGGCGGCATTATTTGTACGGTGTCCATTGTGAGGTCAACACCGATCACCGGAGTCTACAACATCTATTTAAACATAAAGATCTTCATTTGCGGCAGCGAAGATGGTTGGAGTTTTTTACAGACTATGATATCACCATTCTCTATCATCCCGGGAAGGCCAATATAGTGGCCGATGCCTTGAGTCGTAAGGCAGAGAGTTTGGGCAGCTTAGCATATTTACCGGTAGCATATAGGCCTTTAGACTTAAATGTTAAGGCCTTAGCCAACCAGTTTGTCAATTTGGATATTTTCGAGCCGAGCCGAGTTTTGGCTTATGTTGTTTCTCAGTCATCTCTTTATGATCGTATCAGGGAGCGTCAGTATGATGATCCCCATCTGCTTGTCCTTAAGGATACAGTTCAGTACGGTGATGCCAAGGAAGTCACTATTGGAGATCACAATGTATTACGGATACATAGCATGTTATGTGTGCCTAATGTAGATGGTTTGTGTAAGTTGATTCTCCAAGAGGCTCACAGTTCGCGATACTCCATTCATCCTGGTGCTGCAAAGAGGTATCAGGAATTGAGACAACACTATTGGTGGAGGCGGATGAAGAAAGACATAGTGGAATATGTAGCTCGGTGTCTAAATTGTCAACAAGTAAAATATGAGCATCAGCGACCGGGTGGATTGCTTCAGAAGTTAGAGATTCCAGAATGAAAATGGGAGCAGATTATTATGGATTTCGTTGTTGGACTTCCACGGACTCAGCGGATGTTTGATGCAATTTGGGTGATTATGGATAGGTTGACCAAGTCAGTTCATTTCGTTCCTGTGATGACTACCTACTCTTCCGAGCAGTTGGCTCGAATCTATATTCGCAAGATTGTCAGACTTCACGACATACCGGTATCTATCATCTCTGAATGGAGTACGCAGTTTACCTTACGGCTTTGTAGGGCTGTACAGCGAGAGTTGGGTACTCGGGTAGAGTGGAGTACAACATTTCACCCTCAAAGGGACGGGCAGTCCGAACACATTATTTAGATATTGGAGGATATTCTTCAGGCGTGTGTGATAGATTTTGGGGGTGCTTAGGATCAGTTCTCACCACTTGCGGCATTTGCTTACAACAATAGTTACCAGTCAAGCATTCAGATGGCTCCGTATGAAGCCTTGTATGGTAGGCGGTGCCGGTCTCCAGTGGGTTAGTTCGAACTGGGCGAAGCTAGGCTATTGGGTACAGACTTGGTTCAGGATGCCTTGGAAAATGTTAAATTGATTCAGGATCGACTTTGTACAGCCCAATCTAGACAGAAGAGTTATGCGGATCGGAAGGTTCGTGATGTTGCATTCATGGTTGATGAGCGGGTCTTGCTCCGGGTTTCGCCTATGAAGGGTGTGATGAGATTCGAGAAGAAGGGCAAGTTGAACCCTAGGTATATTGGGTCTTTTGAGATTCTTGAGAGAGTTTGAGAAGTGGCTTATAGACTTGCACTACCACCTAGTCTCTCTGCAGTTCATCCGGTATTGCATGTTTTGATGCTTCGGAAATATCACGGCGATCCGTCTCATATGTTAGACTTCAGTTCAATTTAGTTGGACAAGGATCTATCTTATGTTGAGGAACCAGTGGCTATTTAGATAGGCAGGTTCGAAAGCTGATGTCAAAGAACATTGCTTCTATGAAGGTTCAGTGGAGGGGTCATCCGGTCGAGGAGGCGACTTGGGAGACCGAGCATGGTATGAGCAGCTGTTATATTCATCTTTTCACCACTCCAGGTATAATTCTAATCATGTTCGAGGACAAACGTTTGTTTAAGAGGTATCGTAATGTAGTGACCCAACCGGTCATTTTGACTTTTAGAACTCCGTTCCCCTAAATAAAACTCCCCATATATGCTTTCATAAATTATAACTTGCGGGGATGGTTGGTTCGGAATTTGAAAGTGTTCGGGTTGAAATCGGAACACTTGGTTCCTTAAGTTGGCCTTAAAATGCTAAGTTTGACTTCGGTCAACATTTTGAGAAAATGACCCCGGAATAGAATTTTGATGATTCCAATAGCTCCGTATGGTGATTTTGGACTTAGGAGAGTGTTCGGAATTTTATTTGGAAGTTCGTAGTTAAATTAGGCTTGAAATGGCTAAAATAGGAATTTAAGTTTGGAAGTTTGACTAGGGAGTTGACTTTTTTATATCGGAGTCGGAATCTAGTTTCGAAAATTTTTATAGCTCCGTTATGTCATTTATGACTTGCATGTAAAATTTGAGGTCAATCGAACTTGATTTGATAGATTCCAGCATCGTTTGTAGAAATTGAAAGTTTCAAAGTTCATTTGGCTTGAATCTATGTGTGATTCATATTTTTAGTGTTGTTGGATGTGATTTGAAGACTCGACTAAGTCCGTATGATGTTTTAGGACTTGTTGTTATATTTGGTTGAGGTCCCGAGGGGCTCGGGTGACTTTCGGATGCCTAACGGATCATTTTTGGACTTGGCTTGATAACTGAAGTTCTGGTTTCTGCAGGTTCTGGTTTCCTTCTACGCGATCGCATGAGAAGGTATGCAATCACGTAGGGTTAATTGAGGGCTGCTGAGTTTTGTGCTTCGCGATCTCGTGAAGTGGGATGCGATCGCGTAGCTTTGATATTTTGTGACTCGTGAAAGCGTGAAGAAGGTCGCGTTCGCGTAGAGTAACAGAGCAGAAGTGGAGGTCACGCGTTTGCTCTATGCGATCACTTGTAGAGGGCTGCGATCGCGTAGAGATGGGAACTCTGTGCTTTGCGATCGTGTGAGGATATACTTGATCGCATAGAGTTAATTTGGGCGGTTGAAATTTGTGCTTCGCGATCGCGTGTGGATGTTTGCGATCGCGAAGAGTAAAAGCCTGGGCAGAGAGTTTAAGTTCTGAAAATGGAACTTCATCCCATTTTCCATTTTTAACAATTTGGAGCTCGGATTGAAGCGAGTTTTGAGAGATTTTCAGAGAAAACATTGGGGTAAGTGTTCTTAACTCAATTTTGGTTAGATTACCCAAATCCATCACTGTTTTTATCAGTTAATTGGTGATTTAAGTTGGAAAATTTTGAAAACCCTCTTGGATGGATTTGAGGATTTGAGGGTCGAATTGTTATCGGAATTTGGTCATTTTGGTATAATTAGACTCGTGGTTGCATGGGCATTCATATTTCGTAACTTTCGCCGGATTCCAAGACGTGGGCCCCACGGGCGAATTTTGAATTAATTTCGGATTTTTATTGAAAAATGTAGTACTTTCTTATGGAATTGATTCTATAATTTTTGTTGACTGTTTCGAATTAATTATGACTAGATACGAGTCGATCGAAGTCGGAAAATCGAGGAAAAGGCATACTACTTGGTTAAATTGGAGCAAGTCGAGATAAGTGACTTGTCTAACCTTATGTGGAGAAAGTTTCCCCTAGGATTGGTATTGAAGTGATAAATTAAAATGTGTTGAAAGCCGTGTACACGAGGTAACGAGTGTGTACACGGGCTAAATGTGAAAGATTATGTCTTTAAATTGTGTAGATCGTTGTTGCATATTAATTAAATAATTTTACCTTGTTATATTCTTCACCATTGATTTAAATGTTTATACTTTAAATTTGCTTGACCTTTTCCTGCTAATTGTTATTCCTGTTTAGTTGAAACTTGGTTTCTTTTATTCTGTGCATTATTTGAAGGGTGATTTTCTTTAAATTAAATATTATTAATATAAATTATTTGACATTTTAAATTTGGTATTGAAGCAACGTTTTAAAATTTTGAAATATTATTTTGTTGAGTTATTTGTTCCCGAATATTTTGTGAGATTTTTGTGCTCATTGTGATGGAGTCGTGAGCTCTTTATTGTGGAAAAATATTATTGTTGGATTATTTTTGCATGAGCTGTGAGCTCTTTATAATGGAAAAATATTGTTGTTGATTTATTTTGACAAATTGAAATATTGGGCACTTGAGGTGCAAATTGTGATATATTGTGATATTGATATGCATGTGGTGGTATAAGGTCTGGGCACTGAAATGCATGCGGTGAGATAAGGGTGGCTTGATACGCGTGGCTAGTAGGGAAAAGTACTAGAAGTCATGTGCTGAGATAAGGGTGGCTTGATACGCGTGGCTAGTAGGAGAAACTACTAGAAGTCATGCGGTGTGATAAGGATGGCTAAAACACGGGATGTTATTTCGAGAAAAATATTTTTCTTTAAAATTAAATATGAAGGCTCCTGCAGTGTTATAAGGAAATGAGATATTGTGAATTTATTTATGATTTGGGACTACGAGGCTGTAACGACCCGACCGGTCGTTTTGAGTACTACAACCCCATTTCCCCATTTACTGCTCAAATTGGGCTTTACAGTTATTGTGTGACTTGCCGGGGCAATTGGTTCGGGTCTGGTGAGGTTTTGGAATGAATTGGAACACTTAGTTCCAAGGTTTAAAGCTTAAGTTAAAATAGTGATCGAATATCGACTTATGTGTAAACGACCTCGGAATTTAATTCTGATGATTCCAATAGCTCCGTATGGTGATTTTGGACTTAGGAGCATGTCTGGAAAATTATTTGGAGGTCCGTAGTGGAATTAGGCTTGAAATGCCGAAAGTTGAATTTTTGGGAAGTTTGACCGGGGGTTGACTTTTTGATATCGGGGTCGGAATCCAATTCTAAAAATTTGAATACCTCCGTTATGTCATTTATGACTTGTGTACAAAATTTGAGGCTAATCGGACGTGAGTTGATAGGTTCTGGAGTCATTTGTAAAAACTAGAAATTTCATAAGTACATTAGGCTTGAATTGGGGTATAATTCATGGTTTTAGCGTTGTTTGAGGTAATTTGGGGGTTCGACTAAGTCCGTATGATGTTTTAGGACTTGTCGGTATATTTGGTTGAGGTCCCAAGGGGCTCGGGTGACTTCCGGGAGGTTAATGGATCATTTTTGGCCTTGGTGAGATTGTTGATATCTGTTGCTGCATTTAACTGATTTTCTCTTTCGCGTTCCCGAGTGGGCCCTCGTGTTTGCGGAGAGTGTTTTCTGAGTGTGAGGTTTTGTTCTTCGCGTTAGCGAAGGGGAGGACGTGAATGCGAAGGTATAGTCTGTGTGTGCATCGCGAACGCGTGAGAGGTGTCGCGTTCATGAAGAAAGGTGAGGCGATTGGGGACCCCGGGTTCTTGTTCTACGCATTCGCAAGGTGGCGTTCGCGTTCGCGAAGGTCTGAGCTGGTAAAGCCTCGTGTTCGCGAAGCCTTGGTCGCGTTCGTGAAGGGTAAGATTTGCAAAGCTTCGCGTTCGCGAAGCCACGGTCGCGTTCGCGAAGAGTTAAATTTGTGGGAAGTCTAGTTGTGCTTTGCGAACGCGAGGGACCTGTCGCATTCGCGAAAAAGAGAGGCTTGGACAGAAAGTTTAAGTTCAGAAAATGGGACTTCGTCTCATTTTCCATTTTTAACGATTTGGAGCTCGGATTGAGGCAATGTTTTGGCGATTTTCAGAGGAAACAACGGGGTAAGTGTTCTTAAATCAATATTGGTTAAATTGCTTGAATCCATGGTTGTTTTGATCATTTAATTGGTGAATTAAGTTGGAAAAGTTTGAAAACCCTCTTAGTTTAAATTGAGGATTTGAAGGTCGAGTTGTGGTCGGATTTGAGTAATTTTGGTATGGTTGGACTCGTGATTGAATGGGGGTTCGGATTTTGTAATTTTTATCGGATTCCGAGACGTGGGCCCCATGGGTATTTTTGGGGCGCAATTTCAGATTTTTGCAAAATATTAGTATTTTGATATGGAATTAATTCCTATAATTTTTGTGGGCTGAATCAAATCATTTTGACTAGATTCGAGCCGTTTGGAAGTTGATACGCGCATAATGGGATTTTTGGAGCATTGTTTAGGTTGCTCGGCATTGGATTTGGCTTGGTCGAGGTAAGTAACTCTTCTAATCTTGGAGTTGAGGTTATGAACCCTGAATATATGTATTTCGTGAATTGTTGGGAGGTGATGCACATGCTAGGTGACGGGCGTATGGGCATGCACTATAGAAATTTAGACATAATTATTTCTGTGGAAGTTTGTAGATAAATGGCCTTGGCATTTTCCATGCGATTTTATGAGTTAAAGAAATTGAGCTGAAAAGCATATTAAAAATCATGTTGAGACTATGTGCCAGTATTATTGGTACCCACAGAGGTCATATTGTTGTGAAATATTTATTTTAAAATGAAAATTTATACTCAGTCATATTCATTTAATTGCATATCATATCTCACTCTCTGTTGTTATTTATTGATACATCATATCATCATTTTTGGGCTATTCTCATGACATTGTGATCCCATGAAAGAGAGACTGGAGAGATTTATGACTGAGGAAGGCCGAGGGCCTGATTGTGAGGATATTTTTGGGATCGGACTGCACGCCGCAGCAGGCCATGTTGGCTTTATATATATTATACTATTGCACGTGAGTTGGCTGTGCGGATCTATATATTATACTATTGCACGTGAGTTGGTCGTGCGGATCCAGCTATTATTATAGCACGTGAGTTGGGCGTGCGGATCCAGATATTATTACAGCACGTGAGTTGGGCGTGCGGATCCAGATATTATTATAGCACGTGAGTTGTCCGTGTGGATCCAAATATGATATTATAGCACGTGAGTTGTCCGTGCAGCACGTGAGTTATCTGTGCTTATAGTGCCTGGACTGTAGGAGCCCCTCATGAGTCTGTACACCCCTAGTGAGTGTAGTCGACTATAAACAGGGATCGGGCTGCATGTCGCAGTAGGTATTGTATAGCGCTGAGTGATTGAGTGTGCTGAGCACAGTGAGAGAGAATGCAAGACAATGAGATTGAGTACTCTAAGACTGTGAGTACATGAGTGCAATCTCTGTGATACATTGCATTTACATGCACACATGACATATATGCTTAGAGATGTGTTTTCCTCATGCTGTACGGTATCACATTATTCATGATTTTTCACACATGTTGACAAATGGGCATAGTGATGCATTTGTTTTACACTGGTTATCTCGGAAAGAAAATGAGATATTTTATTTACTATTGAAATGATTTTTGGAAGAATTACTGTTCTCAAATTATTCATATTTTTGGCAACTTCGGCAAACGATTTGGGTTTTCACTGATGTATTTGAAAGGAAGAACTATTATTTTTGAAATCATGTTTCGGGTGAGCATTTTTATCTCTGTGTTTCTTCTAGTACTATTTGCTTTATGTTGTTATGGACTGTTGTGGACTAGTGGTTTTGGATCCGACCTTGTTAGAAGATCGTCACTGCTTTCAACCTACGGCTAGGTTTATTACTTACTCAGTACATGGAGTCGGTTGTACTGATACTACACTTCTGCACATTGCGTGCAGATATTGGCTGTCATTGTTGTTGTGCTCGATGATTGCGGGATCTGAAGATGTACCTGCATTCATGTTGTAGCTGCCTTTTGTTCAGGGTAGCCTTAGATTTATAAAAGCTCTGTTTATGTATTATTCAAACAGACTATGTGTTTATTTCATTTCCGCTTTGTACACTCTATTCTTAGAAACTCATGATTTGTACTACCAGTTCTTAGGGAGATGTATTGTTTTTAGATATTTTCTTTTAACTAATTTCATTGGAATTAGATAGATGGAAATTGGCTTACCTAACGGGTTGGGTTAGGTGCCATCACGACTAGTGGGATTTTGGATCGTGACAGAGGGGATACCTCGGGAGTGCCCTTGTTGATATTGATTTATGGCCGCAATTGCCTTTGATTTTTGTTATGATTTTCTTAAATTTGAAAAGAATTCTGTTTTGTTTCCACGAAGTATTAATTGCCATTATTTTGGTGTAATTAAATGGTGACATACTACTTGATTCATTTCCATTTTTATTTTATCTTATTATATTGTTAAACATTTTACTATGTCATTATTTATTTTTCAGTAGGGCCTGACCTGACCTCGTCACTACTCTACCGAGGTTAGGCTTGGCACTTACTGGGTACCGTTGTGGTGTACTCATACTACGCTTCTGTACATCTTTTTGTGCAGATCCAGGTACATTTTATCAGACCACGCATCAGTAAACTAGTTGTACGAGGAGACTTCGAGGTATATATGCTAGCGTCTGCAGACTCCGGAGTCCCCTTCTATCTTACTATATTGTCTTCCTTATTTGCTTTAGACTCTGATGTATAGAAATATAGATAAATTCTTAGAAGCTTGTGACTTATTTCTACCGGGTTTTGGGAGTTGAAAATGTTTGAATTGTAGTTTATTTATTTCAAATATCTATTATTATTCTGCATTTATAGGCTTACCTAGTATTAGAGACTAGGTGCCATCACAACCTCCTACGGTGGGAATTTGGGGTCGTGACACGTAACTTCTTACCCACTAAGGAACATTATGCACAAACCAGAGATCTCGGGCCGGTTAGCCAAATGGGCCGTAGAAATTAGCGGGTACGATATCGAATATCGGCACTGAACTTCCATCAAATCACAAATCTTGGCAGATTTTGTGGCCGAGTTCACACCGGCCTTAATACCCAAAGTCGAAAAGGAATTGTTGTTAACCTCGAGGACTTCCTCGGGGGTCTGGACCCTCTTTGCGGATGGTGCCTAGAACACAAAAGGGTCCGGACTCGGCATCGTATTGAAGCCGCCTAAGGGTAATGTAGTTAGGCAATCTATTAGAACTATGAAATTGACTAACAATGAGGCCGAGTATGAGGCGATGATTTTAGGTCTCGAATTGGCTAAAAGCATGCGGGCCAAGGTGGTCGAAGCTAAGTGCGATTCCCTCCTTGTGTTAAATCAAGTCAATGGGACGTTCGAAGAAAAAGAGGAACGAATGCGAAGGTATTTAGACAATTTGCAGGTAAAGTTGCATCAATTCAAAGAATGGACCCTACAGTACGTAACCCGAGATCAAAATAGCGAGGCTAATGCTCTGGCTAACTTGAGGTCATCGGTTGATGACGATGAATTCAGCTCAGGAACGGTCGTATAGCTCAAGAAATCGGTAATAGAAGAAGGCCATGCCGAAATAAACTCAACAAGTTTAACTTGGGATTAGAGAAACAAGTATATAGACTACTTGAAGACTGGGAAGTTGCCCTCGGATCCTAAAGAATTGAGAGCTCAACGCACGAAGGCGGCCAAGTTCAGCCTGTTCGAAGGTACTTTGTTCAGACAAACGTTCTATGGCCCACTCGCCATATTCTTGGTGGTCGGGTGATACCCAACATATTTTGAGGGAAATTCACGAAGGCACCTGCGGAAACCTTTAAGCGGCAGAATCTTTGGTTCGTAAGATAATCAGGGTTGGCTATTACTGCATCGACATGGAGAAAGATGTAAAGGACTTTGTAAGAAGATGTGACGGCTGTTAGAGGCATGCACCGATGATCCATCAACCCGGAGAGCTGCTACATTCGGTCTTGTCACCTTGGTCGTTCATGAAGTGGGGAATGGACATTGTCGGTCCCCAGCCGTGGGCACTTGGTAAGGCTCAATTCATACTGTTTATGATCGATTATTTTTCTAAGTAGGTCTAAGCTCAAGCATTCGCGAAGATCCAGGAAAAAGGCATCGTTGACTTCATTTGGGACCACATAATATGCCGGTTTGGGATACCGACCGAGATAGTGTGTGATAAGGGGAAGCAGTTCATCGGCAACAAGGTAAACAAATTTTTTGAAGATTATAAAATCAAGAAGATCTTGTCAACCCCCTATCACCCTAGCGAGAACGGACAGGAGGAATCAACAAATAAGAACATACTTCAAAACCTAAAGAAAAGGTTGATCGATGCCAAAGGGAAATGGAAGTCAATTTTGCTCGAAGCCTTGTAGGCATACCGTACAACCTCAAAATCTAGTACCGGGGACACTCCATTTTCATTGGTCTATGGTGCCGAAGCACTAATACCGATAGAAGTGGGAGAACCGAGCCTTTGGTTCCGATATGCGACCGAAGAATCAAATAGTGAGGCTATGAGCACGAGCCCGGAACTATTGGATGAAAGGCGTGAGGCCGCCCTAGTCTGGTTGGCAGCTCAGAAACAGCGAATAGAAAGGTATTACAACCGAAGATCTAACCTCCGACACTTTAATATCGGGGACTTGGTGTTAAGAAACGTAATACTGCACGCCCGAAACCCGAACGAGGTAAAGCTGGGGCCGATTGGGAAGGACCGTATCGAATCATCGGGAATGTCGGTAAAGGCTCGTACAAACTCGAAGCAGGAAACGGTGCACAACTACAAAACAACTAGAATGTGACGCACATAAAGCGGTACTGCTGCTAAGGTACGATCTCGTTTAACTTTTTATAATATTATGAATCGGACTAACACTTGCAGACAACAAATGTGACTATTAGGTCTGAAAGCATGCGTTGCACTCTTTTTTCCTTGAACACGTTTTTTCCCAAATGGGTTTTCCAGCAATGTTTGTAATGAGGCAACAGTAAATCGTGCTAACTTAGAATCAAATATCGGTTTTAAATTGGAGTCAATGGTCTCATCAATAGTATCCGAGCCCTCTCAAGATCGACCTTGAATACTAGGGCCATCACCCTCGGGTCAAGCTTCTTAGCAAGGAAAGAAAGAAACTTTGTGCTTGAACAACCTAGGCTCGGTGGTTAGGATTTATTATAGGGGCCAAACGGTCAAGTGAGCCATGCCCGCATAGGCCACCTTAGCCATAATATAAACTTTTACATGCTTTCAATCTTGTACTTTACACACAGAAATGAAAGAAAGTTTTCACCTTGTTATTATGTATTTTTGCCTCTTTGAGCATCGAGCCTAAGGGCTATCCCTAGCCGGGGACTATAGAGCCCAAGGGCTACCTGTCACGATCCAAATTAGCCCTCTGTAAGGTATCGTGATGGCACCTAGTCTTTACGACTAGGTAAGCCCAATATTACGAGAAAACACAGCATTTTAAAAGATAAACAGCATATTGTTAATAACCAAGAGTAATACCACTCGGCATATACAAAATAATTTTCCAAGACCCGGAATATCACTAAGTCACAAGCTGCTATAATCTATATAGCTCTATACAAAAGTCTTACGATAATAAAGAAAGTCTCTAGGCGAGGGAGTAGAAGGGGACTCCGAAGATCTGCGGACGCAAGCAGAAGTACCTTGAAGACTCCTAGAATCAGCAGCACGCACTAACCCCAAGGCTGATGGATCGTACTTGGATATGCACACGAAAACATGTGCATGAAAGGGCATGAGTACACCACAATTGTACCCAGTAAGTGCCAAGCCTAACCTCAGTCGAGTAGTGATGAGGTCAGGTCAAGGCCCTACCGGAGTAAATATAATAAATTAAACAGTAAAAGATATAAGTAAAATTTACGGTAACACAGTTAAAGAAATTTTCAAAAATTTAACAGTTAAGGGAGTCCTCGGCTCAAAACAAGGTAAACACAGTGGGGAATCTCCCGGGATACTATCCCGTAGTTCCAAATGAATATACAGTATAGGGGGATCTCCCGAAATACGTCCGTAGTCCCAAAATAAATATGCAGTGCTCGGAGATCTCCCAGAATACGTCCGTAGTCCCAAAGTAAATATGCACTGCTGGGGGATCTCCCGAAATACGTCTGTAGACCCAAAGTAAATATGCAGTGCTGGGGGATCTCCCGGAATAAGTCTGTAGTCCCAAAGTAAATATGCAGTACAGTGGGATCTCCCTGAATACGTCCGTAGTCCCAATTTAAATATGCAACGCAAGATGAAATGGCAGGTTTGGTATCAAGTTATACAGTTTATACTGAACACATATAAGGAAAGTAGGGACTTATCTAAGCATGGTACACAGAATGTCAAATAGGCAGTTAAAGCACGTAAGCATGCTTCTCTAGTCTAAGTTTAATAATTAAACGTATTAGTGCAATTTAATAAGGAAAAACAGTTTATGATTTAGAAAGGAAAAACGGGATTTTTGCAATAATAGCTCGTGTACGTATTCGTCACCTCACGTACACGGCGCCCACACATCAATTAATATCAAACATCTTAAAGGAAAGTCCCAAACACAAGGTTAGGCAAGCCACTTACCTCGAACCGCTCAAATCAACTCGATATCACGTTCTTGCCACGAGTATCCAACTCCAAATGGCCCGAATCTATTCAAATTAATTGTATAATGTAAATACAACTACAAGTAACTAATTTAGCTAATTAATTTGAAGCTAAAACGTGAAATTATGAAAAACAAACGCCCAAAAAGTCTCCCCGGACCCACGTCTCGAAATTGGGTAAAAATTACAAATTATAAACACCCATTCACTCACGAGTTCACTCGAACAAAAATCATCTAAATCTGACGAAAAATTCCCATTCAAATCTAAGATTTTCAATTGGGGAACCTTTTCCCCCATTTCCAAACTTTTACCCTCATTTTCCTTAATTAGACGAGGAAAACAACAATAGATTAATCTATTATGATCAAAATAGAGTTAGAATTAGTTACCCAATAGTTCTCCTTCAAAACCCCTCGAGAAATCGTCTCCCACCGAGCTCTAAATCGAATTGGTAAAAAATGAGGGATGAACCCTAGAAGCTGTCTCTTCAACCCAGCGATTTCCGCACCTGCGCTAATAGGGCCGCATCTGCGGTCACGCACCTGCGGAAAAATCATCATAGGTGTGAAGGTCACTAATCAGGGCTGGGTCCGCACCTGCGCGCTTGAGTCCGCACCTGCGGATGCACTTCTGCGCTCAATCGTCTGCTTCTGCGGAACCTTGGGTCCTTCTCACCTCCGCATCTGCGACTACCCTTCCGCAGATGTGGCTCCACTCCTGCGGCTCATTCGTCGCATGTGCGACCACTGACTCCCCGGCCTAAAAGCGCACCTGCGATCCAAGCCTCGCTTCTGCGAGGCCGCACCTGCAGACTCCCCACCGCAGGTGCGAAAATACCAGAACCAACAAAAATCAAAGATTCCTCTAAGTCCAAGCTTTCACCCGTTAAGCATCCGAAACACACCCGAGGCCCCCGGGACCTCAACCAAACATACCAACCAATCCTAAAATACCTTACGAACTTAGTCGAGCCTTCAAACCACGTCTAACAACACCAAAATCATGAATTAAGTACGGATTCAAGCCTAAGAATTTTAAAATTTTCCAAATTCTACAAACGACGCCGAACCACATCAAATCTAGTCCGAATGACCTCAAATTTTGCACACTGGTCACAAATGACACTACGAACCTACAGCCACTTTTGGAATACCAATACGCACTCGATATCAAAATTTTCACTATCGGGCGAAATTGTCGAAAAACTAACTTCCGCCAATTCATGCCTAAATCTCCTACAGTCCTCCAAAATACATTCTGGATGCGCTCCTAACCCTAAAATCACTCAACGGAGCTAACAGAGTCAACAGAATTATATTCTGGATCCGTCTTCACATAGTTCCGACTACGGTCTAAACTCCAAGGCTTAAACTCACAACTAAGAACTAAATGTCCCAAAACTCTCTGAATTCCATAACCAATTACTCCGGCAAGTCCCAAAAGCAGAAACAAATATGGGGAAAGAAGATATTAGGGGAACGGGGCTCTAATTCTCAAAACGACCAGCCGGGTCGTTACATCCTCCCCCTCTTAAAACAATCGTTCGTCCTCGAACGAGTATAAAGATATACCTAAAACTCTGAAAAGATGAGGGTACTGGCTGCGCATATCCTGCTCGGTCTCCCAGGTCGCTTCCTCGACTGGCTGACCCCTCCACTGGACCTTTACCGAGGCAATGTTCTTTGACCTGAGCTTTCTGACCTGCCTGTCCAAAATGGCTACTGGCTCCTCAACATAAGATAGATCCTTATCCAACTGGACCGAGCTGAAATCCAAAACATGAGTTGGATCACCGTGATACTTCCGGAGCATAAATACATGGAATATTGGGTGAACTCCTGCTAGGCTGGGAGGCAAGGCAAGCTCATAAGCAACCTCCCCAACTCGCCGCAATATCTCAAAAGGACTAATGAACCTCGAGCTTAGCTTGCCCTTCTTCCCAAACCTCATGACGCCCTTTATAGGCAATACCCGAAGCAAGACCCGCTCACCAACCATAAATTCCAAGTCACAAACCTTCCGGTCTACATAACTCTTCTGCCTAGACTAGGTTGTGCGAAGTTTCTCCTGAATCACCTTCACCTTATCCAGGGCATCCTGGACCAAATCTGTGCCCAACAATCGGGCCTCGGCAAGCTCAAACCATCCCACTGGGGACCGGCACTGCCTACCATACAAAGCCTTATACGGTGCCATCTGAATGCTGGACTGGTAACTGTTATTGTAAACTAACTCTACAAGTGGCAAGTATTAGTCCCATGGCCCTCCGAACTCCATCACACAAACACGGAGCATATCCTTAAGAATTTGAATCGTGCGCTCGGACTGCCCGTCCGTCTGAGGGTGAAAGGTTGTGCTCAACTCCACCCTAGTACCCAACTCCTGTTGTACGGCTCTCTAAAACCGTGATGTGAACTATGTACCTCTATCTGAAATGATGGATACTGGAATACCATGAAGGCGGACAATCTCTCTGATATAAATCTCAGCCAACCTCTCAGAAGAATAAGTGGTCAACACTGGAATAAAATAAGCTAACTTGGTCAGCCGATCCACGATCACACAAAGAGCATCGAACCTTCTCAAAGTCTGTGGAAGTCCAACTACAAAGTCCATGGTGATCCGCTCCCACTTCCACACTGGGATCTCTAACCTCTGAAGTAATCCACCCGGCCTCTGGTGCTCATATTTGACCTGCTGACAGTTGAGACACTTGGCCACAAACCCAACTATATCCTTCTTCATCCTCCTCCACCAGTAGTACTGTCTCAAATCTTGGTGCATCTTCGCGGCACCGGGATGAATGGAGTACCACGAGCTATGGGCCTCCTCGAGAATCAACTCCCGAAGCTCATCTACATTGGGAACACATATCCGACCTTGCATCCTCATCATACCGTCATCACCAATAGTCACATCTATGGCATTACCTCGCCGAACCCTGTCCTGAAGAACTAGAAGATGATGATCATCATACTGGCGATCCCTGATACGGTCATAAAACAAAGACCGAGCAACCACACAAGCTAATACCCGGCTAGGCTCTAAAGTTAAAATCATCAAGGAGCGGTTGAAAACTACTCAGAGTCGTCAGACGTCCTTTTCAGATATTCGTCGTAGGGATTTAGAGTACAAAGAAGATGATTAGGTATTCTTGAAGATTTCCCCATAAAGGGTATAATGTGGTTTGGAAGGAAAGGGAAATTGAGTTTGAGGTATGTCGGGCCGTACAAAATCATTCAAAGGATTAGTCAGGTGGCGTACAAGCTTGAGCTACCACCTGAGATGTCATTAGTTCACCCGGTGTTCTATGTGTCTATGTTGAAGAAGGTAGTTGGAGATCTGTCAGCTATTGTGCCGGTTAAGACCATTGAGATTAATGAAGAACTGTCATACGAAGAAATTCCAGTTGCCATTCTTGATAGGCAAGTCCGAAAGTTGAGAAATAAAGAAATTACCTCTGTGAAGGTGTTATGGCGAAATCAGGAGGTTGAAGAGCTTACTTGTGAGGTCGAGGAAGAGATGATGCACGAGGTCTGGTCCTATAAACTCAGCTTCCCCAATTTCGAACCACCCAATGGGAGATCTACATCTCCTACAATATAATACCTTAAATGGTGCCATTTGAATACTAACATGAAAGTTGTTGTTATAATCAAACTCTATGAGTGGCAAATAGTCATCCCATCTACCCTTGAAGTCATGAACACAAGCACGTAATATGTCCTCAAGTGTCTGAATAGTTCGCTCTGCCTGCCCGTCGGTCTGTGGATGGAATGTTGTACTAAAATTCACCTGAGTACCCAAACCTTGTTGAAATTTCTTCCAAAAATTTGTCGTGAACTGAGCCCCTCGATCGGAAATGATAGAAACCGGAGTGTCATGCAGCATGACTATTTACTTGATATACAACGGAGCATATTATTCTGCTATGTCGATAGATTTAACTGGCAAGAAGTGTGCTGATTTCGTGAGTCGATCCACAATCATCCAAATTGAGTCAAACTTGCACGGAGTACGTGGTAATCCTACTACAAAATCCATATTAATCATTTCCCACTTCCACATTGGAATTTCTATGTTCTGTGCATACCCACTAGGCTGTTGGTATTTGGACTTTACTTGCTGACAATTCGGACACCTTACCACAAAGTCTGCCGCCTTTCTCTTCATATCATTCCACCAATAGACTTCAAGATCATGATATATTTTTGTAGAACCTGGGTGAACGGAATACCTAGAAGTGTGAGCCTCGATCATGATTCTTTCTCGGAGACCATCCATATTCGAAACACATAACTCCCTTGGTAACTTAGCGTACCATCATCTAAGCCGAGAGAAAAATTTATAGTCTTATGCTTATGAATCCCCTCCTCCAATTGCACCAAAAATGGTTTGTCGTATTGCTTCCTTTGACTTCCACAACAAGCAATGATTCAGCCTTATTTTGCACAATTACCCTTCCTTCACTAGAGTCCGTAAAATGAACTATCAAACTAGCCAATCGGTGAACTTCCTTGGCCAATGGCCTTCGACATGCCTCCAAGTGAGCTAAACTACCCATAGATTTTCCGGCTAAGAGCAGCCGCCACCACATTGGCTTTTCCCGGGTGATATAGAATATCGATGTCATAATCTTTGAGTAACTCAAGCCATTTTCTCTGCCTCACATTCAGCTCCTTTTATTTGAAAATATATTGAAGGCTCTTGTGGTCCGTGAATACATCCACATGGACCCCATACAAATAATGACGCCAAATCTTCAATGCAAAAACCACAACCGCAAGTTCTAAGTCATGTGTTGGATAGTTCTTTTCATGATTCTTGAGTTTCCTAGAAGCATAAGCTATAACCTTGCCGTGTTGCATTAATACACACCCAAGCCCGATTCTCGAAGTATCACAATATACTATGAACCCATTTGTACGATCTGGTAGAGTCAACACTGGTGCTGTAGTCAATCTCAGTTTCAACTCCTGGAAGCTCTTTTCACAAGCATCTGACCATTGGAACTTAATTGCCTTTCGCGCCAATTTAGTAAACGGAGAGGCAAGAGTAGAAAACCCTTCCACAAGCTTTCTGTAATCCCCTGCTAAGCCCAAAAAATTACGTATCTCGATTGGCGTTGTAGGTCTAGGCCAATTCTTCACCGCTGAAATCTTTTGAGGGTCAACCTTAATTCCTTCTCTGGAGACAACATGACCCAAAAATGTGACAGATTCGAGCCAAAATTCACATTTTGAAATTTCGCGTACAATTGGTGTTGATGAAGAGTCTGCAAAACTGCCCTGAGATGATCGGCATGGTCCTCTTGAACTCGTGAATATACAAGAATATCGTCAATGAATACTATGACAAAGGAATCAAGAAAAGGCTTGAAAACCCGATTCATAAGATCCATGAAAGCCGTCGGGGCATTTGTTAGCCCAAAAGACATTACCAGAAATTCAAAGTGCCCATACCGGGTCCTAAAAGATGTTTTTAGAATATCGTGCTCCTTGATCTTCAATTGGTTGTACCCGGACCGTAAATCGATTTTGGAGAAGTATCTAGCACCCTGTAACTGATCAAACAAATCATTTATTCTTGTTAATGGGTACTTATTTTTTATTGTGACATTGTTGAGCTGCTGGAAGTCAATACACATCCTTAGTGATCCATTTTTCTTCCTCACAAAGAGAATCAGTGCGCCCCATGTTGACACACTCGATCGGATGAAACCCTTCTCTAAGAAATCCTTCAATTGTTCCTTCAGGTTCTTCAATTCTGCTGGTGCCATCCTGTAGGGCGAAATAGATATAGGTTGCGTGCCTGGCATAACATCAATCCTAAAATCAATCTCCTTGTCTTGTGGAATCCCAGGTAGCTCATCAGGAAAGACCTCTGAAAATTCATTCACCACCGGCACAGACTCGAGTGTAGGTGCCTCAGCATCGGTATTCGTAATCCGGACCAAATTATAGATACACCCCTTGTTAATCATCTTCGTGGTCTTAAGGTAAGAAATAAACCTACCATTTGGCATCACATTATCCCCCTTCCAATCAACAACTGACTCATTTGGAAATTTAAACCTCACAGTTTTAGTTTGGCAATCGTGCTTGGCAAAACATGAATAAAGCCAATCCATTCCCATAATTACATCAAAATAGACCATCCCCAATTCAATGAGATCGGCCACGGTACCGACCACGCACCGTGACAACACAACCCCTATAAACTCATGCGGCCATAATAGACTCACCAATCGAGGTAGATACAGAGAACGACTCAGGAAGCTATTCCGGTTCTATCCCAAATTCCATAGCAACATAAGGGGTAACATAGGACAAGGTGGAACCGGGATCAATAAGAGAATATACATCATGAGATTGGACAGTCAATATACTTGTGACAACATCTGGAGAAGCCTCTGCACTCTGGCAACCACTCATAACATAGAATCGGTTGGGTCCTCCTGAACTATGCACACCACCCCTAGCTGCACCACACCCTGTTGGTGCTGGAGTACCTCGAGCTGGAGGGGGTGCTGAAGATGTAGCAGCTGTAGAACTAGATGGATGTGTTGTGCCCCTGCCCGCACCCTGGCGAGATGAACGATACTTCTTCTGAATATGACCCATCAATCTGCACCCATAACATATGGGTAGGTCCATGTAGCAGATCCCCGAGTCCATCTTCCCACACCTGGGGCATGGGAGCCTCCGCTGCTGCTGGAATCTCCCTCCTGATCGGCCTTGCTGGTGGGGTCCCATGCTGCCCTGATTGGGCCTGAAAAGACCCCCCTACTGCTGACTGGGCCCTGCTGGCGGTGCACTGACTGAAGACTGAGTAAAAGACTAGGATGGCCCTGATAACCCTCCCCTAAAAGCTGATCTTCCCCCACCAAATGACTCCTCAAAGTTGCCCGCAGACCGGGCCTTGTTGGTACCCTCTCCCTCCATTCTGTTCTTCAACTTACGGTTCTCTGTAGCTTGATCAAATGTTACCATCATCCCATAGTTCATATATGAATTCAAGGCAGTTGTAGCGACCTCATTGATAACCAACGGGCTAAGGCCCTGTACAAACCGACACACTCTAGCCTCCATAGCAGGCAACATGAGAATGGAATATTTGTACAGACGCGCGAACTCCATGTGTTAATCCCACACGCTCATACTTCCTTGCTTAAGGTTCTCAAACTTTGCGACACGGGCTGTCCTAGTCTCGACCGGCTAGAAATGGTCTATGAAAGCGTCAACAAACTCACTCCACCTCGCTGAAGGGCTCCCGCTCCCCTCCTCCCGAAAGTCCTCCTATAGCTCAAACTAAGAATAAGCCACCCCTTTCAGGTGGTAGGCAGCCAACTCCACTCCCTCCGTCTCAATAGCACGCATAACCCGGAGAGTCTTATGCATCTCATCAATGAAGTCCTATGGGTCCTCCTCGGGATTAGCACCCGTGAACACCGGAGGATCCAACAAAAGAAACCTGTTCACCTTGGAACTACTAGAATCCCCTTGTTGGCTAGAAGAAGTGGGTGCAAAATTTGATCTATGGGCTTGAAAAACCACTATTTGTGTCAACATCTGGATAGATCCCCTAAGATCCCCGTCGGAAATACCAAAATCGGAAGATGGGGCTGGAGGTAGAACCGGAATATCAGTTGGAAGAACCACCGCACCCTCAGTAGGTGCAGGAACTCGTATGGCCTAGTCAGGTATAGTGGAATCAGGCAGTGTAGCAATCAGGGGATTATCCTCACCCCTCGGGTATTCACCCGCATCACCAAATAAAGGATCAACTGCCACTTCTGAGGCGGCATTGGCTCTTTGACCAGTTCTTGCTTTCTTCTTAGGTGCCATGTACTCAAAGTTAAAGTAATGCACGAATTAGAGAAGGAACAGTTTCACAATCAGTTTCATCGTACGATCCAGAATATCAAAAAAGGGTATTATTCCTAAATGTCCAAGTAGCCTCCAACTTATAGATGTGGTCGACAACACACCGATAAAGAGGACTCTACTATAAACGACTCTTAGACATCCTATGACACTTTAAAACCTTAGGCTTTGATACCAAGTTTGTCACGTCCCAACCTCGGGGAGCGCGACCGACGCACAACCGAGTGAACTCGGTCGAGCAAGCCTGTTAGATACTTTTTACCCAACTCACCCATGATGAAGAGAAGATATGATTTCATTAATTTAGACAGTATGGCGATCATATATACAATACTAAATTGTCTCATTGGTTACATCATTTTTAAGTTTCAAGATACACACATTCTTATGATTCGAGTGGAACAAGAGATCAAACACACAACATTATCTGTTTGACTTTTCTAGCACCCATATACAACCTACATAGTGTCTATGGAGCCTCTAAAAGATACAAAAGAGTGTTATGATAGTGACGGCAACAAGGCCCCGACTATACCTCAAACGTGATAATAATATGAACAAAAGATACAATACATGACCCCGAGATGAAGTGGGGCTCACCAAATCTGTTGGGAAGAGGATGTACCACTATCGCTGATCAACACTGCCTGCTATGAAACCACCTGCATCTATTTAAAGATGTAGCACCCCCGACAAAAGGGATGTTAGTACTGTCGAATAGTACTAGTATGTAAAACTAAACACCATATCAATAGAATGAATAATAATACAAGGGGGAAATAGTCATGAGTTCAATAAGAGCTTCAAACAATACTAAAACATCAAGTGAGGCTCACATAAGTTCTCAAGTCATTTTCCATGTTATTAGGTTGGGTGATCTTTATAGCCGATATACCATGATTCACAATACATCTGTATTCTTACACAGAATCTGATCTCGACCCTATCGGCTAGGTCGTCTCATTTGAGACATCAACCATAACCACAATTTCATTATAATTTCCAGCACAATTACCACTATGTGTGCGGCATGGCGTCCGATCATGGCCTAATCGGCTAGCCCGTCTCACCCGAGACATTACCTTTTTCAGTCAATCATCTCACTTCATACATATTTCACCTTTTTTCAATTCATTGGCACAAGTGGCCACAATTATAAATTCATTCTCGGCACTTGGCCGTTTTTCATAATTCCAGTTTCCCCTTTCCACATTCAAACATCATTAACATCATCAACAACAATAAGGCTTTCCATTCAAGACATTAAATACACATATGAACAATTAGGGAATCTTAGGTACATATAGGCTTTTCATACAATTTAGCATAACATCATTTATTCGATCTTGACTTGAAGTCTTAACATTGTTAACACATATTCCATATTTTAAACACATCCTCAAATGATAAGATGACATGATAAAGCATTTACAATACATATTGAGCATATATCCTTCAACATAAGCACATTCGGAATAGCCAATTCTATTATGATCAATTTGGGACTTACACCAATTACATGAATACCGTGGGGTTCGATTCTAAGAAGAAGGGGGTTTAGCCAACATACCTCAACTGAGCTTCCTTTAAACTTTAAAACATTCCAGAATTCTTAGCATTTCGATCTATTTTAGAAATATAACAAGTTGGACTAAAATTAGGAAGATGATCATGGTTCTAGCTCATTTGAGTATTTTATCGAACACTAGGTGCACATTAATATTTTTAAGGCCCTTTTGTGAAAGATTACAATATTTCCCAACCCATTATCTACCATTTTTAGCTCACAACCTCCCACATTCTTTGATAACACATGCATGCAAGATAACAACTCCCATGCCTAAAACATATCTTACTAATTACCCAATTCTAGAAAAAACTCGGAATTGAGGGTTAGGGTGTAGAATCTTACCTTTAGAATGATAACTTTCCTTGATAATCTTCAAGGATTGAGCAAAAATTTTTGGATATTAGGTTGAAGGTTACTTCCCCACTCTAAGAACTCTTTCTCACTCTAAAAATATTAGAAATATATTCAAAAATGGACTATGGCATATGTTTTAACGAAATAGGGTCGGGTTTAAAAGTCCAAAAATGAATCTACGGAACAAGATATGCAGTCTCATATGCGACCGCAAAATGGATATGCGGTCCGCATTATGGCGCACAATATGGTGCCAAAAATTGGAAAAAATTTGCATAGGTCTGCGGTAGATATGCGGCCCGCAGACCTGTTCTGCGGTCGCATAATGCATTGCAGAACCTCCCTCCGCAAGAATTCCAAGGTTGATTGTGCGACAAAAGTGCGGCCCGCGAAATGGTTATGTCGTCGCATAATTGGCCGCGAAATTGACATCAAAATGGCCCAAGTAGTTGCTTCACTTTTTGGCCATTCTGTGGTCCGCAGAGTGATTATGCGGCTGCATAATGGGTCACAGAAATGCCCAACCCTGCAAAATATTTTCTTTCAATTCCCCAGCGCATTGTTCAATCCAAAAAGTCCGAATCGCGGACCTTTACGCCTACCCCGGCATCACGGAACCCCGATTTTTAGTTAAAATTTCATGTGGCCTTACAGTCTTCCCTAGATGCTTGTCCTTCTCATAGTGATCCTTCGAATCATGCCGACGATGAAGCTTCTAGTAGTGAAGATAGAGGTGATGCAATACAAATCACTCATTGAATGATGTTTGAACTATTAACGTGTGAAATGTTTTGTCGTTGAGTATTATGTTTTGTTAATATAATTTAGTGGAGATGGAGATAATGTTTTGTTAATAATATAGTTTTGATATTTGTTATTGTTGTTGTTATTGTTGTTATTATTGTTGTTATTGTTGTTGATATTGGTTGAATGGCAGCAATGTAATGCTGCCATTATAGGTGATTGGTTGTTGGCAGGTGGTGCAACTATAAAACAGTTGTATTCTGCCAAAACAATACCTAGAAAACCGGCCGCCTACCGACCGAAGTCGGTCGGAACTGTTCATTTGAATTTCCCAGAAATTCAAAGTTACCGACCGACCTCAGTCGGAATTGTTGAATTTAAATATTAAATATTTTAACAATTCCGACCGACTGCGGTCGAAATTTTTAATTTTACATTTTAAATATTTTAAACATTCCAACAAAATTCGGTCAGAATTGAACAATTTTTTTAAAAAATTAATAATTAAAAGTTTCGACCGACGTCGGTCGCTAATTTGAAAATAATTTAAAATTATTTTTAAAACTAAAACTACCGACCGAAGTCGGTCGGTATGATTATTTTTGTCAAATAATTTGGTCAAAGTGCGTTGACGAATATCGACCGAAATCGGTCGGTAATATCGACCGACTGCAGTCGCTACCCTATTGCGACCATTCTTGTTTCGATGAATTGAAATCGGTCGATTTTTGTTCGATTCCGACCGACTTCGGTCGGTTTTTGTGAACGCTTTCTGACAGTTTTTTAGTAGTGTAATATTAAACTAACACTTAACTGCACATGATATTATAGGAAGCAATGGATATATTTGAAAGAAACTCCGAACTATATATTCCTACTTTCATTCTTTACTACAGAAATTATTTTTAGCTATACAATTTCCATGCTTAATAAATGAGGTGATAAAATTGTGGTTGTGAGACTTTAAAATAATTAAAAGAAATTCTGGATCTTACTTTCCGTATACATTATCTCATAGTTCATAACTTGTCCTAAGAAAACACGTTTTCTACCATACAAATAATAGCTAAAGTTCAACCTTCAACTAGCAAAGGAAAAAGATTCTTATCACATGGTTTCTGCTATAAGTAGAACATGATCTCTTTTATAAAATTAATTTCTTAACACACGATTTTAAATAAAAAGCAATTAACACAGAATGACAAACTTGAGTTAACAGTTTAACAAAGCATGTCGAAAACTTAAAGTCATGCTGTCTAAAACATAAAAGAAAAAATAAAAGCGAAAGCGGACATTTTCGCAAGCACACACTGAAACATAGATTCATCTAAAACATGCCAAATCTAAAAGAAAGACAAGAGAAAAATAACCGAAATTTTAGTGCATCGAACTAGGGCGATTTTTAGCGGCTACTCAAATCTACGGATTCGGATTGATGATAAGTGAGGATTTTGGCGGCTTATTAGCGCCTTTTACCTTTTGTTTTACTCTAAAAGTATTGAATTGTATTTCCGAAACTAATGAAATTATGCAAATTTGTCTCCCGAGATGAAATCCGACTTAAAAAGGAGTAATCCGAAACACAAGGCAATAAAGGGCGCAGAAGCACAAATGTGTGGTCCGTAGGAAAAATTGCGGCCGCAGATGAAAATCTGCGGCCGCAAACCAGGAGGATGAATTTAACAGACATTTGCGCAAAGTGCGGACCGCACATGAATTATGTTGCCGCGAGTCTAGGCTAAGAGTCGAAGATGAGAGAGTATGCAAAAAGACCAAGTCTAGGAGCCTCTGTGAATTGCGGACCGCACAAGAATTGTGCGGCCGCAGAAGAGTGCTTTGCGGCCGCAGTCCTAATTGTGCGGGCCGGAGAAGAGTTGCCTTGCTGCCGCAGTCCAGAAATGTGAGGCCTCGGAAGAATGCCTCGCGGCCGCAGTTCAGAAAAGTGCGGCTGCAGAACTCCAGTTCCTGCCAGATGAAGAAATCTGGGGACCGCACATGGAATTGTGCGGCCGCAAAACCTCCCGAGGGGCAATTTCGTCAGAGATTTTCAGCCTTGTATAAATAGACTAGTTTCACAAAATTAGGTCAAGTTTGAACTTCTGAAGTTGCTATAGCCGTTTTTCTTTATTACTTTAGAAAGTTTTACATTGCTTTGGTGTATTTACAATAGATTTAATCATTTTAAGCTTCGATTATGAGTTTAATTAATTTTTCTTCCTTATTTTCTTTAAACTCCATTATGAGTAGCTAGACTTTTATTGGGGTTGTGACCCAACCCTAGTGTGTAAACCTTATGGATATCTAATTTAATGATTGTTTATGATTGGACGTTGATTATTTAGCTTAGTTCATCCTTTAATTGTAGAATTAATGGTTGCAAACATTAATTCATGCCTATTTAACTTAGTTTCTACTTGAGAAAGAGGGACCTAGTGTAGGATAATTAGGCTAACAAGGAATTGGATCAATCGAGAGATTGATTAACCCAATTAAAGAGTTCAACCTAGAGATAATAGTAACCCGACTTGATCTCTTATCAACTGTTTTGGGTGATACCCATTTGGTCTTGAGAAAGCCAAATTGGGTAAAACTACTCTCTACCCGAGAGGTATTGAGTGGGTAATTTAGAGTTGAGAGCTATAACACACCCCAATCGACAATATAAGTATTAAAGTTTTTAGCCCATTAGGCAAACACCTAGGTCATGGTCACAACCCTAGGCTTTTTATCCATTTGGAAAAACCTTAAAAATAATTATCTCTAGTCTTCTTTATTTATTTTTGCAATCATTAGAGTAACATTAGAAAAAGAAAACAAATCCTTGTTGTGCAAGTGCAATCTAGATAATCCAATTGCTTAAATTAAAATATATACCCCTAACTCCTATCTTAGCTCCCTGTGGATTTGACCTCGACTCTTAGTTGAGTTTCTATTATTGCATACGACCGTTTCATATCTCTTTTGAGGTGTGCTTTGGACTTGATTAATTTTTGGCGTCGTTGTAGGGGAGTTAAAAAAGGTATTAGCTATATATTTGGGTGTGTTTTTGGAATATATTCTTTTCCTTCCATGTTACTAACTTGTTTGAGAAATCGTATGTACAATCATGGCAAACAATGAGCTCGAAAAATATTACTTTGGGGGGTGTGGACGTCGAGGATGAGCAAGTTAATGAGGTTCCTCTTGAACCTCAAACCAATAGAAGAGGCCAAGTGCCTCATGACAATGCCCCCGTTCTACCCCCATCTCCACCACGAGCGGCTCCACACAGGGTGTTACCCAATGAAGGATATGCAGTGCAATAGTCCCTCTCCGTATTAGGGGTGGCAACTTTCAAATCACCAATGTGATGCTCACTTTGCTAGAGCAACGAGGTTTCTTCACCGGTGATCCAAGTCAAAATGCATACAAATATTTGGAGGGGTTTGTGGACACTTGTTGGGGGAGAAAACAAACAAATGCCTCCGAGGATGCATTGAGACTGAGGATTTTTCCCTTCTCTCTATGGGAGAAAGCTTTAGATTGGTTGGAACGTTTTCCAAACCATTCCATTCACACTTGGTATGAGTTGGCAGAAAAGTTTATTTCTAAGTTCTTCTCTCCGAGGCACATGGCTACACTTCAGGATGAGATTTTGGCATTCAAGCAAGAGCCAAATGAACCACTACACGAGATATGGGAACGCTATAGAACAATGGTTAAGGAATGTCCCAACAATGATATGATAGAGAATATGATTCAACAAACTTTCTATCGTGGGATCAACACAACCAACCAATGTATAGTGAATCAACTTGTCGGTGGAACTTCATGACTACGCCTTATGCAGAGGCGTGTGAGATTTTAGATGAAATGGAGAAAACATCATCGGCATGGCAATCTTGGGCTAATGTTCCACAAGGTAATCCCAATGTGATCCACCTTCACAATGAGTAGCATGACCATGGGCAAGCCATTGCCGAATTGACTACCACCATGAATCAATTAGCAAATACTCAACTTCAACAAGTGCAAAATCCTAAGCAAGTCAATGCCATGGAGGGAGTGAACATGATGGTGAACAAAAGGAGGACCAAGGGTCCACAAGTGCAATATCGAGTGGATAATTGTGTGCAAGAGCATAGTGGTTTTGATCAAGACGATTCTTAAAATGAACAAGAAGAGGATGTGCAATATGTGAACAACTTTCAAGGGCAACGAAACAACCTAAAGGCCCAAACCAACAACAATGGCGACCTCAAAACAATCAAGGCAATTGGAATTCTAACAACCAAGAAAATTGAAGTGGTGGAAACAATCAAGGGAATTGACATAGCAATAATAATCAAGGAAATTGGAGTGGCAATAATCAAGTAAATTGGGGGGGGGGGGAGGGGGGTAACAATCAAGGCAGATGGAATAATAATCAAGGCAATCGGGGGTCGAATTTTCAAAGACCCCCGGTGTATCAACAACCGAGCAACCCACCTTCTTATCCTTCCCATGGTCCTAGTTCTTCAAACAATGAGATGGGGCATATTAATAACAAGTTCAAGGAAATTATGGAAAAGAATACTGATTCAGATCCCCAACTTGCCTCGCACAACACATCGATCTGCAACTTAGAATTTCAAATGGGACAAATCTCTCAAGCTCTAAATTTTCGTCCTAATGGGGCACTACCAAGTGACACGGTGGTAAACACAAAGGGTGAAAACAACACGGGGCATGACATGGCCATTACTACAAGAAGTGGAAGAGGTGAGAATGCACCCACCTCAAGTCAAAAACAACTTGTGGATGATGTGCAAGTGGTACAAGAAGAACAGGTCCTAGACAATGTGGTGCAATCAAATGATGAAGTCCGGATTGATATTGATGATAGTGTGAAAAAGACTCAAGAGGAGGTGAACCTGTCTAGGGATCACATTATTGGCATACTGGAGCCAGTAATGCAAAAGGCTAAGGCACCATTGCCTAAGCCCCAACTTTCATACCCTCAAAGACTTGCCAAACAAAATGGCGAGAATCAATTCAAAAAGTTCATTCAAATGATGAAGAGTCTCTCAATCAATGTGCCATTAGTTGAAGCTTTGAAACGAATGTCTGGTTATGCAAAGTTTATGAAGGATATCGTGACGAAGAAGTGGTCAATGAATTTTGAAACTATCAAAGTCACTCATCAAGTGAGTGCAATTATGCACTCAATGGCTCCTAAGTTGGAGGATCCCAGTGCTTTCACGATTCCTTGTACAATTGGAAGTACCGAGTTTGCTAAAGCTCTTTGTGATATTGAGGCAAGTATCAATTTGATGCCCTATTCGGTTTTCAAGTCCTTGGGAATTGGGCAACCAAGACCCATCTCTATGAGATTGCAAATGGTCGATCGTACTATGAAGAGACCTTTGGGAGTGATTGAGGATGTCTTGGTTCGTGTTGATAAATTCATTCTTCCGATGAATTTTATCATTCTAGATTGTGAAGTTGATTATGAGGTACCGATTATTCTTGGAATACCTTTCCTTGATACGGGAAAGCTCTTTGTGATGTTAATGCTGAAGAACTCACCTTCCGGGTGGGTGATGAACACGTGGTTTTCCATGTGTGTAAATCCATGCGACAACCAAATAGCAATGAGGTGTGCTCTTTTGTGGACTTGGTGACCGATGTTATTATTGATGATACAAGTGCCACAATCAATGTTGGTGATACGTTGGAGGCCGTCTTGCTCAACTTTGATGATGACGAGATGGATGGCTTCACGGAATGTGTGAACTCTTTGCAAGGGATGGGGTCGTACAATTATGCACCTCGGAAACTATCTTTGGATCTTGAAAATATGACAACTTCTCCTACAAAGCCTTCCATTTAAGAGCCTCCTACCTTGGAGTTGAATCCATTGCCTCCACATCTTCGGCATGAATTTCTTGGCCCTTGTTCTACTTTACCAGTTATTCTTTTCTCTTGTTTGACTAACGTGTAGGTAGATTCTACATTGGCGGTGCTACAAAAGAGGAAGAAGACTATTGGGTGGACATTGGCGGATATCCGGGGAACAAGCCCCGCATTTTGCATGCATAAGATCAACTTGGAAGAAAGCTCCAAACCATCTATTGAACATCAAAGGAGTCTCAATGAAGCTATACAAGAAGTGGTCAAAAAGGAGATTATCAAGTGGTTGGATGCTGGGGTTGTCTACCCCATCTCCGATAGTTCATGGACTTCTCCGATTCAATATGTCCCAAAGAAATGGGGCATGACGGTGGTCACCAATAACAAGAATGAGTTGATTCCTATAAAAACGGTGACCGGTTGGAGAGTGTGATGGACTATCGCAAGCTCAACAAAGTCAAAAGGAAGGATCATTTCCCACTTTCTTTATTAGAACAAATGCTTGATAGATTGGCCCGTCGTGCTTTCTATTGCTTTATTGATGGGTATTCGGGATACTACCAAATTCTTATTGCTTCGTAGGATCAAGAGAAAACAACCCTTACATGTCCCTATGGTACTTTCGCCTTCAAGTGGATGCTATTTGGTTTGTGCAATGTACCAACGACTTTTAAAAGATGTATGATGGCTATCTTCACGGACATGGTGGAGGACTACCTTGAAGTTTTCATGGATGACTTCTCGGTGGTTGGAGATTCTTTTGATGGTTGTCTTGTAAATTTAGATAAAGTGTTGGCAAGAGAAACAAATTTGGTGCTCAATTGGGAGAAGTGTCATTTCATGGTCGAGGAGGGCATTGTCCTTGGCCACAAAATCTCAAAGAATGAAATTGAAGTTGATAAGGTAAAGATAGAAGTGATTTCTAAACTTCCACCTCCATCTTCGGTGAAGGGTGTGCGGAGTTTCTTAGGCCACATAGGGTTTTACTGGCGTTTCATCAAAGATTTCTCTAAGGTGGTGAACCCGTTATAAAAAAATCTTGAGAATGATGCTAAGTTCAACTTCGATGATGATTGCATGAGAGATTTTGAATTGTTAAAGTTCAAGTTGACAACTACTCCCATCATCACCGCTCCAAATTAGAGTGTCCCTTTTGAACTCATGTGTGATGCAAGTGACGTAGCGGTTGAGGCTATTTTGGGGCAATGCATCAACAAGATTTTTCACCCGGTCTACTATGCTAGTAAGACCATGAATAGTGTCCAATTTAACTACACTGTTACGGAGAAAGAGCTCCTTGCCATTGTGTTTGCAATTGAGAAGTTTCGCCTGTACTTGATGGGTGCAAAGGTCATTGTCCACACGGATCATGCGACACTTTGTTATCTTATGAGCAAGAAATATTCCAAAGCTCGGTTGATGAGATGGGTGATTTTGTTATAAGAGTTTGATATTGACATCCAAGATAGAAAAAAAGGAGTGAAAACCAAGTGGCAGACCACTTGTTTCGTTTGGAGGAGGAGGGAAGGCCGCATGATGGGTGCCATGGTTTGCGGATCTAGCAAATTTCCTTGTGTGTGGAATCATCCCTATTGAGTTCTCTTCAAACCAAAGGAAGAAGCTCCAACGGGATTGTCAATATTATTATTGAGATGAACCATACCTTTTCTGGATTTGTACGGATGGGGTAATTAGACGATGTGTACCAGAAGACGAGCAAGGTAAAATTCTTGGAGCTTGTCTTTCTTCACCATATAGTGGTCACCATGGTGGAGTAAGAACGACATCCAAAGTGCTAAGTTGAGGTTTTTATTGGCCCACTCTTTATAAGGATGCTAGTGAGCTAGTGAAAAGATGTGATGAATGTCAACGGGCCGGTGGAATCTCAAAGAAAAATGAAATGCCTCTCACCACCATTTTGGAGATTGATATTTTTGACATGTGGAGTATTGAATTCATGGGTCCTTTTGTGAGTTCTTGTTGAAACACCTACATCTTGGTTGAGGTTGTTTATGTGTCAAAATGGTTTGAGGCCGTTGCTCTACCCAACAATGAGGCGAAAAGTGTGGTGGCGTTCTTGAAGAAGAATATTTTCACAAGGTTTGGTACTCTGCGGGCTACTATAAGCGATGGGGGGTCACAGTTTTGCAACAAGGCTTTCGACACTTTACTTAGCAAGTATGGTGTTATTCATAAAGTCACGACTCCCTATCATCCACAAGCTAGCGGTCAAGTGGAAGTCTCCAACCAGGAGATAAAGAGTATTTTGTACAAAACAGTGAATGCTAACCTGATGGATTGGTCCAAGAAGCTTGAAGATGCATTACGGCCTTATCGGACGACATACAAAACCCCTATCGGAATGTCGCCATACCGGTTGGTATTCAGAAAAGCTTGTCATCTTCCGGTGGAACTTGAGCACAAAGCCATATAGGCTCTAAAGAAGTTAAATCTTGATGGGGATGTAGCCGCTAACTTGAGGGTTGCGCATTTGAATGAGTTGGATGACTTCCCATACCATGCTTATGCAAGTTCTTCCTTGTACAAAGAAAATATGAAATATCTTCATGACAAATATATTTGGAACAAAGAGTTCAAAGTGGGCGATCTTGTGTTATTGTTTAACTCAAGGTTGAAGATGTTTCTCGGGAAGTGAAAGTCTAAATGGAGTGGTCCTTTTTAAATTGTGGGTGTGACACCTTTTGGTGCATTAGACTTGAAGAAAAAACATAATGAAGTATTCCGAGTCAATGGTCACTGAGTGAAGTACTATTTGAAAACAGTTGGAGATAGCCACATCGTGGCGGTCATTCATTTCAATTAATGGCGTTCTGCGTCGTGTCGCGACGTTAAATCAGACGCTTCTTAAGAGGCAACCCATGTTTCTTTTCCTTTTTTTCTTTTGTAGTTAGGTATTATTTTTGTGCTAACTTGATTTGAAGTGTGCTACAGGGATGAGTGGGACTTACATGAATTGTGGACAGAAATCTGGCTAAGTGTTGCAAAAATATTGCGGACCGCAATTTAATTTTGCGGACCGCACATTTATAGTTGCTGCAGTGAAAGTGCATTACGACCACATAATTATCTTTCGGATCGCACAAATGAAGGGTTGAAATTGCAAGCTCTCTGAAGTTAGCCCGTCAGAGAAATGGTCAATGTGTGACAACAAGAGGAATTTTGCGGCTGCAACAAGAAATCTGCGGCCGCACACAAAATTGTGCGGACCGCAACTGAAGAACCAAATATGCATCCCCAGGTAACAGAGTGTGGACCGCACATGAAAATGTGCGGTCGCTCTCGACCTTTCCCTTCTTTTATGAATCATTAGTATAAAAACAAGGGTAGGGGCAGGGTTTACAGTTTTCCCTCTTTGAGCACAAAATTTGCACTATATTGAAATCTCTTGGTGAATCATCTACCCACACGCCCAACAATTATGATCCCTCATTCCTTACACTCATTCACATCTAGTATGCTTAAATTCCTTGTTAAAATTTTGCATTTTTTGTTTAATTTATAGCTTTTTAATTATTTTTAGGCCATTTGTTAGTAGAACTCGATTGTGCATTCATGTGAAAGTAAATCTGTAGTGGGTTAACAAATACATGCTCATTAGGGACATGTTCATCGTATTTTCATGCCTTTATGCTTTTGCCATGTCAAAATTTGCACAAAAATTGCAAAACCTAGATTGAAATACTAGACTGTTCGTAGTGTTTTGAATTCTTCCGCCACACCTGAAATTGTGCGGTCCCCAGAAGTTGATTCTAGGGCATCTTTAGTAAAGAATGGGTCTGTTGCCGCAAGGTAAAATGTGCGGACCACAGAATTCCAATTGCAGTAGCAGAACAACACTTTTACTGTCATTAGAGAGTCTACAAAATTGTGACTCAAATTTGCGGCTGCAAGGTAAAATGTGCGGACTACATAAATCTTATTACAACTGCACAATAGCCAATTCTCTGTCATTAGAGAGTTGGCATATTATGAGTTTATGAGCTGCGACCGCAAGAAAAATTTTACGGACCGCAATCCACTTTTTTGCTGCTGCAAGGAAGAATTATGCGGTCCCCAAGGCCTCATTTGCGGCCACAAGAAAATTGTGCGAACCGTAGACCCTTATCCTGCAAGCATGTTTTAACTGTGAACCTCACTGTGTTTTCTGGTGTATACTTGTATATCTCATTGTATGTCTGAACTTTGAATTGCAACTAACAATCGCCTTTGCTTGATACAGAGAATAGTTCGATCTAGAGGCAGATGTGTCACTTCTAAAGGGAGAGGTGAACCTTCTAAGGGTCAAGATAAGAGTGCCTTACCCCTCGGCCAACAAAGGACAATAACAAATAAATCTACAACCGGTAGAGGGAGAGGTGCAGATCTCTCCGAGACGAGCTCTTATGTCCCATCTAGGGAATCATCAGAGGCAACTCAGCCTGTGTTCAAGAACAACAGGCTGTACAATCAAGGATGTCAGGGATATATCAACTCAGGGACGAGACGTCCTTATCTCATAGAACTTCCGAGGGTTCGAAAAGTGCTAGTCAGGCTTTTAAGCAATCCATTACACCTGTCCCCGAGGCACATGATACATCAGTTCAAGACATCCCCGATGATGGTAGAGAGTGAGATGCCACAACTGCCGGCCTTGAAAGGTCAAAGAAGAAAGAGGTCTGGGAGGACCGGTTTGTCAGCTTGGCTGCCTTCACTAGCTTCATACATTTTTGGCTAGTGAGGTCGCTTACTCTTGAGCGACAATTTCAGTTGAAAGATCTAGAGAAGTACAACCCAACAGTGTTGAGACAATTCAAGGAACGAAAGAGGTTGATGTGGTTCACCTAGAGTGTGGTGGATGCCAAGGAGTACCTTGTCCGTGAATTCTATGCCAATGTGGCACATATAAAAAAAGGGACAAAGGTCACCAAAGTGCGTAACCTCAAAGTGAGATTTGATCAGCACACACTCAACACATACTTGGGTTTTGAAAACATTGAGCCAAAGGAATATTTGGAGAAGTTGGCGATGGGAGATGCAGCCCGACCTTGGTTAGTAGATATTCTAGCAGCACCGGGGCCACCACCACCATAGATTTCCACTAGGGTTCCTATCCACAGGAGCACGCTGAGTTTTGAGGCGAAGGGGTGGCAAACCTTTGTCTGCAGCAGACTAGACCCATGCTAGAATGAGACTTACCTTCCAATTCCTCGAGAGGTCTTGGTTGCTTCTATTATGGACGAGTACCCTATTAATGTGGGGGTCGTGATGTCGGCCAACATCTCAGTGATTGCTCGGCAGGATGACTCATCTTATCAATATCCCAACACTATCACAAAATAACTCACAGATGTACGGGTAGAGCCGAAAGATTATAACACAAAGGTGAGTCCGAAGAAGCCTTTTACTTGGTATTCACTGATGGATGTAAAGAATCCGAAGAAGAAAGTCCAGCCTCCTACCACTACGGGCCAGTCTAACGAGCCAGCTACAGTATCCTTTATCCAGTGCCGCAACCATACCTTCGCCATCATCCACAGCTCCTTCTGCAGCTCCTGCCATAGCTTCCACTTCGGTTTTAAAGATGGTGCACATGCCTACTGCTCCACTTTCTGTGCTACGAGTCTCCCAAATATTGGCGAGCCTCAACAACTAGATGCAGACAACAACTACAAAGTTGTCTGATTTATCCAGTATTGTTGCAGCACAATCTACTGTTCAGGCACCTCAGTTTCCCTCCGACAGTTGGGGAGACATTGAAGAAGATCCTAGAGAACCAGAACACCATCATGGCTACCTTGGTACAACACGGGTCACTGATCGAAGAGATGGGAAAAGAAGTAAAAAAGATGAGAAAGTCCCAGGCCAGTAAGAAGTTAGTGGACAAGCTTTGGAGATAGGTGACCAAGCTTGTTGTAGCCGTAGATATCCCATTTAACATGTTGATCGACCCACACCCTTCAGGACCAGATCCTGCAGCACCATCAGCACTGCTGGTACAAGCTACCCAATCTGAGGAGCCAGACTTTGCTGCCGACACTGCCGAGGCAGTGCATCAAATGTTTACCAACCCAGTCACACCCAGAGTTGAGGATGATGAGATTCAATTGGATGAGACTGAGGGCAGTGACATGTCCAATGTGCCATAGGGAGTGTTTTTCACTATTTTCCCTCTTTTACTCTTATTTTGTTAAGCATTAGGGACAATGCTTATCTTTATTTTTTGGGGGTGGGTGGGGGGAGTTTATTGATCATATTTGGTACATTCTGAGACATTTAGCCTATAATAACTTAATATTATTTTCTTTATCTTTCTTATTCTGTATATATTCTCTCTTTTTCTCTCATTATGTAAATTCAGTAGTTTTTGTTTATTAGCTTCTTTATTTTTGTTCTTTTTTAGTTCTTAGTTTGAGTTAGCAGCTTCTTTGTTTGCCTTAATAACTTGTTTTTATGTTTTAGTAGATAATAAGCCTTTGGTTTTCTTAATGCCACAATTCTTTCCAAAGGTAGTTGTTGTGTGAACCGGATGACTCGTCCCAATGATGGATGGCATGACAACCTTCTTAAGGGAATGAGTCCATTTTTTGGTGTTTAGGTAATAATAGTAGTAGTAATGAATAAAAAGACCTAATTAAGTCATGCTCGAAGAGTCAAACATGCTTCAATTGGTACCAACATACTTAACTACATGCTTATTGTTAGAAACAAGGTTTTTGAAAGAAATAACTCTAGTTAGTGACTTTATGACTCTTGTGTTGACTTTGGAAACCACAAGTGGTTTAACTGAACCATAGTGCCTTTTAAACTTGAATGTGGTCGTTGTGGGCCCTCGACTCTATCCTTTTTAACAATCCAGTTGCGTGAGGAGTGAGATGAATTGTTGCTAGTCCAAGTATCCATGCGAAAGGTCCAAAAATTGCCCCGAATGTATTTCAAGGCGAAATCCTATGTTTTGCTTGTTTGAAAAGTGATTGTAGGCCCTTCTTGAGCCGTTTGAGTTTTCTATTGCCAACCAATGTCCCAATTTAAATATGCAACGCAAGATGAAATGGAAGGTATGGTATCGAGTTATACAGTTTATACTGAACACATATAAGAAAAGTAGGGACTTAACTAAGCATGGCACACCGAATGTCAAATAGGCAGTTAAAGCACGTAAGCATTCTTCTCTAGTCTAAGTTTAACAATTAAACGTATTAGTGCAATTTAATAAGGAAAACAGTTTATGATTTAGAAAGGAAAAATGGGATTTTTGCAATAATAGCCCGTGTACGTACTCGTCACCTCACGTACACGGCGCCCACACATCAATTAATATCAAACATCTTAAAGGAAAGTCCCCAACACAAGGTTAGGCAAGCCACTTACCTCGAACTGCTCAAATCAACTCGATATCACGTTCTTGCCACGAGTATCCGACTTCAAATGGCCCGAATCTATTCAAATTAATTTCATAATGTAAATACAACTACAAGTAATTAATTTAGCTAATTAATTCGAAGCTAAAGCGTGAAATTATGAAAAACAAACGCCCAAAAAGTCTCCCCGGGCCCACGTCTCGGAATCGAGTAAAAATTATAAATTATAAACATCCATTCACTCACGAGTTCACTCGAATAAAGATCATCTAAATCCGACGTCAAATTCCCATTCAAATCTCATATTTTCAATTGGGGAACCTTTTCCCCCATTTCCAAACATCTACCCTCATTTTCCTTAATTAGACGAGGAAAACAATAATAGATTAATGTATTATGATCAAAATAGAGTTAGAATTAGTTACCCAATAGTTCTCTTTCAAAATCCCTCGAGCAATCGTCTCCCACCGAGTTCTAAATCGAATTGGTGAAAAATGAGGGATGAACCCTCGAAGCTACCTCTTCAACCCAGTGATTTCCGCACATGCGCTCATGGGGCCGCATCTGCGGTCACGCACCTGCGAAAAAATCATCGCAGGTGCGAAGATCACTTATCCGGGCTGCTTCAGCACCTGCGCGCTTGAGTACGCACATGCGGATGCGCTTCTGCTCTCAATCGTCCGCTTCTGCGGAACCTTGGATCCTTCTCACCTCTACATATGCGATTGCCCTTCCGCTCCTGCAGCTCACTCGTCGCATCTCCAACCACTGACTCCCCGGCCTAAAAGCATACCTGTGATCCAAGCCTCGCTTCTGCGAAGCCACACCTGCGGACTCCCCACCGCAGGTGCGAAAACACCAGAACAAGCAAAAATCAAAGATTCCTCTAAGTCCAAGCTTTCACCCGTTAAGCATCTGAAACACACCCGAGGCCCCCAGGACCTCAATCAAATATACCAACCAATCCTAAAACACCATACGAACTTAGTCGAGCCTTCTAACCACGTCGAACAATGCCAAAATCATGAATTAAGCACGGATTCAAGCCTATTAATTTTAAAATTCTCTAAATTCGACAAACGACGCCGAACCACATCAAATCTAGTCCGAATGACCTCAAATTTTACACACAAGTCACAAATGACACTACGAACCTACAGCCACTTTCGGAATTCCATTCCGAGCTCGATATCAAAATTTCCACTATCGGTCGAAACCGCCCAAAAACTAACTTTCGCCAATTCAAGCCTAAATCTACTACAGACCTCAAAAATACATTCTGGACGCACTCCTAACCCCAAAATCACTCAACGGATCTAACAGAGTCGACGAAATTCCATTTCAAATCAATCTTCATATAGTTCTGACTACGGTCCAAACTCCAAGGCTTAAACTCACAACTAGGGACTAAGCGTCCCAAAATTCTCTGAATTCCATAACCAATCACTCCGGCAAGTCCCAAAAGCAGAAACAAATATGGGGAAAGCAGATATTAGGGGATCGGGGCTCTAATTCTCAAAACAACTGGCCAAGTCGTTACACTACCCCTATCCGAGCCCGAGGGCTACCCCCATTCGGGGACTGTCATCCAAAATAAGTTCGGGCAACTCGGGTTATCAAATCCCGAAGGCACAAAACCTAATAGGTAGTGCCTAAACCTAAAATGCTACGACCACCTGCCAAAAGGTTACCCTCGACAAAAGTATCGTCACTTAAGCATCTCGGGAAAACTTCCGATTGCTCCGAGCTTTCAAAGCTTCGACCAAATAAAAACTACATCGAGGTCAGGTTCTGTTCGAACCTCTGAAGAACAAACAAATTATCACTACGTTTGATTATATGTTAAGGCATTAGATATATTTGCAAGAATAGAAATTATGGAAATATTCTAAAAAGTAGAGAGTTAAAATTACCGAAAGAGGAAAATTTTATATATTTCAGAATATATTTACATAGGACCAACAAAAATGGCCTCAAAATAAATAAAAAATATCTACACAAAAACAAAGAAAACAAAAAATTCTAAGGCATTCACGCCTGATCTTCACCGGAGCCCGATTCGTCGCCAAAGCCGTTGGATCCTTCGGAGCCCTTTTCGCCTTCGGGTTAGGCTAGTTTCTTCACCTCGGCCTCAAGTCATTTTGCCTCCTCGATCTCAGTAGACAGGTCGAAGCCTCTGGCATGGATCTTGTTACACCCTATATTTTTGTACATAAAACTGCGTCGTGAGCAAACTAATGTGGGACCCAATAAAATGATATCATCTTTGAAAATATATAAAGTAAGTTAATCATGATACCTTGGAAGTTACAAATATTGAAGATCATAAATAACAAGTACAAAGATGGTTGGAAGGTTCAGAAGCTAAAGGAATTGAAGAAAATAATGTTTCGTCTAAAGTCGACAAGTTTGGACTGTTATATCATGTACTTTTGGGGTAAGACCAGGGTGTTTAACATGATAAGGAGGTTATGTTATGAGTTATATTATTCATATGATAGTCATGTGTTATTTTTTGAAGTCAAGCGAGTGGTGGAACAAAAGTCGATGAAAGTCATCACAAGTTACGTTCATAAGTTTTACTGAAACTTTGGGTCACATGTAACTGCAATTTTCTCCAAATATACTTAGAGTTATGGGGTGTTATACCCATCAAATTAAATATATATGAGTCTATTTTCCATTGCATTAAACCTTTTGTCAATACGATATCAGAGTAGAGAGATATGGGTATTTTTGCGAGACTGCGCAGACTGTCACCTACTTGCTTAAACGAGAAACCAAAACTGTGCCAGTTCGGGTCGTCCTAAAATGGGCCAGTTCGGGTCGTTCAAAGAGGAATTTTTAAAGGCCTATACCCTTCATATATTAGGCTGATAATAGGTCAAAATAACCAGACTTAATATTTGCAAATATCCTCCCAAAATTTTCCCACAAACCCCAATTGATTTTCTCTCCCTTTGAAGTTCTAATTGGAGGTAAAGCCTAGAGTTTGAAGAACCAAGATAGGAGCTGAGTTATCAAATAAATAAGGAAAGTTTACTACTATATTTTATCCTTTTTTTTGTTGTAGATTCATAGTAAATTATTCTATATTTGTAAGAACTCACGGGACGGTGATCAGAAGCCGTGAGTTCGAGTTATTCACTTGTAGCAGACTGTTTTGTGGACTGTTTGGTGTTGCTGTTGGGCCGCGTGATTTACTATTGTTTTGTGGAATTTTGGAGGAGGAAGAGTATGGAGAAACACCACATAAATACAGGATGTTGGGCTGGTCGTTCGTCATAATATTTTTGGGTTATTGACACTACTACGGTGGTCGTTTTGTGTATGAAGAGATTGGGGTGTGTTGGGCTATTTTGTAGTATTTTGTGGTTTACATAAGGTTGGAAAATAATGTATACATGTTTTTATTTTTGTTTTTGGTGTTGTTGGTGTTATCTTGAATTTGGAGGAAGTAAGGATTATAGGGGAGATGTTGTCCGTTTTAATACAAAATTAGTCTGTCGTTCGTTGTGCGATAGTTGTACCTTTCGTAACTTAATGATAGTATTATTATCGTTGTTGTAGATTAAGATGAGAAGAGGCGAGTTCAACTTGGTGATTGGAAAGATTGTGATAAGGTATGTTAAGGCTAAGCCCTTCCTTCATTTTGGCATGATCTCGTAGCTATATGTGTTGATAATGAGACATAAAGAGAAGTTCGTATTCATGAATTTATTCACATTATTCTAGTCTCATAAGTTACAGTATTATTCCTTATCGAGACTCTATATTCAATTTAGTATTGTCTTCTTCCAGTCAAGAGAGCATAGGGTCTATATATATACAGTATTATAGTATTTTCACCACCATCGAGCTATAATCGGTGGGCAGGCCCCTATTGGGCAACCTCTGATCAGATGGTAAGTTATATATACCGAGCCTACTGTGGCCGAGCGCCTATGAACGATCCCAAGATAGCCGAGATACAGAGCCTAGTATGGTCGAGCACCTATGAGCGAGCCTTCTACGGCCGAGCAATTACATGTACTGAGCCCTATAGGGTCGGTCGGACATTTATTTTACTTACTATATTGAAGGAGTTGAGTCAGTATCAGCAGGTAAGTATATCTCCAGATCATCTTTGACTCCTAGTTACTTTCAGTTATTATATTATCAGTTCAGTTTCATCTTTTAGTTATGTTATTGCCTTATATACTCGGTACATTATTTTGTACTGACGTCCCTTTTCTGGGGATGCTGTATTTCATGCGTGCAGGTTCAGATAGACAGACGGGTAGACCTCCTCAGTAGGTGTTTCCAGAGTTCAGCCTAATCGGTAAGCTCCACGTCCTTCGGAGTTATCGGGTCTAGGTTTTCGTGTACATCTTCTATATGTATATATATATGTTATGGGTAGGTCAGGGCCCTGTTCTGATCACAATACATCCATCAGTAGAGGCTTGTAGACATATCCTGTCAGTTAGTGCAGTGTGTTGGGCTTGTAGGCCTGGTATGTATATTTTGGTAGTTTGTCAGCTGTAGTAGTTATGACGGCCTTGTCGGCCCAGCTTTATATTGATGTTTAGTCAGCGCTAATTTCCATTCAGTTTTATATTTTGCTTCGCAAATTGTCTTGCAAGGTGGCCCCATGGCCAAATTATGACATTATATGTTCAGACTCCCTTAGTCGCAATTTGGTACGTTAGGTTAGGTGAGGCACCGGGTGCCGGTCTCGCTCCCAGGTTCGTGGCGTGACAGATCTCTTTGAAGGTCTCCCTTCGAGATAGTCGTCTCACGTATTTAGAATTGGTCTTCAGGCGGGCCTTGATTGCTTCTACATCGGCCTTGTATTGGGCCACTATCTCTTAAGCATCAACCGAGGTTCTCTCCAACTTGGACCACATTGTTTCGAGCTCTTTACTAAGGGTGTCCTGTTCTGTGATGGTCGAGCCCAACTATGCTTGGAGATACTTATATAGTTAATCCTGTTTATCAGCTTTCTCCTTTGCCACCCGAAGTTGAACCTCTACCGAAGACAGCTTCGCCTGGGCGGTTTCCTTCTCCGAGGCCAGCAGATCCATCTTGCTCTTCCACTCATCGGCCATGACTTGGATCTCGTCCATCTCCTTTCAGAGTTGGTCGATCTTATGTTGGATCTCCGAGGTATTGTCGTTAGCCATTAAAACTAGTTCCTCATTTCTCACTTCAAAGACCTTTACTTTTTCAACCCATTCGGCATGCTCCCGCATCAAGTCTGATGCTTCTTTCTGAGACCTATCCAGCTCTGCCTGAATGTCCTTAATGACCCCGTCTTGTTGCTCACTGAGGAGCTTGTACGCATCCATTTTCTGAGCCTGCTCCTTAAGCTCGAGCTCGAGTTGGTTGATCTCGACACGATACCGGAGGAAACTTTCATGATAAAGTACTGAGGCCTGCAAAATAAAGAAAGTTGTGAGAAATACCTAAACCTAAAGTAAAATTCGAAAAGATGTATTGACGCCTTACCCGGTTCAGCGCCTGTTGCGCCTCGTTGAAAAGACACAACACATCCACCTCGTTAATTTTTGCTTGGCCCTCCTCGGTCACCAAGCATCAGAGGTAACTAGATACTCCCACGGGAGTAGATAGAACCTGAGCATCCTCCGGAACAGTGAAGATAACCGATCTCTTGCAACCGGGGTCCACACTCATAGCAGGGAACTGATTAATCAGTTTTGGGCTCGAACTCGGCCCACCTGCTTCCAAAGGTATATCCTTCCTCGGGACTTCTGGGTCACCTAGCCCAGAAAAATCTTTGAAAGTGGAAGAGTCCACACCATCAAAAAAGGAATGAAGGGGATCGCCCATGCCATAAATCCCCTTATTGGACTTCCCCTTTCCTGCTTGGGCCTCCTAGAGCATGGACTCGGTGTAGGAGGGCATCCCCGCATTTCTATTATATTGGGAGCTTCCTTTGGAGCGGAGCCGACGTCCTGGGGAGTCCCACCCCGGGTCTCCATATCGACCTCTTGAGTCTGAGGGAGGTCAGCCTCACGAGTCTCCCCCTAGGATGCCTCCTGCCCCCGGGTAGGGTCGTTTTGTGGGCGACGAAAATGAGGTCTTCTTCCGGCTCGTCCCTGAGCCGGAGAAGAGAATCAGAGTCTAGCACCCGGGAGATAGAGCTCTTCCTGGGCTTGCGAGCCACCCTCTTCTTTGGTTTCGCCCAGGGCCCGGGGAGCCCGAAGGTTTTCTCTTCTTTTTCTTCTTTTCTCCCGCGACAGCCCCGGGCTGTCCCGAAATGGAGAAATAGATTGTCAAGGATACGTCCTCGTCCCCTTCTAAAGGCCTAAGCTCGGTAGTCTTAGGCAAAACTATAAAAGAAAAGAGGAGAAATCAATATGTTATGGGCTAAAAGACACGATAACAATTGATTGGAGGGGAACCTTACCATGAGAACGGGCCTCCCATTGGCCCTTTGACAACTTACGCCATGAGCGCTCGAAGTATGACATCTGTTTGCAGATGCTTTTGATCCACTCCTTAAGCCGAGGGACCGTATTTGAAACCCGAGCAACAGCTGCACAATCACAAGAGTGAATGAAAGGAAGGAAAATGAAGAAAAAATGACGCTTAAGTAGAGGTTGCACTACGAGATGTATTCCACTTCTCATGGAATGACATGAACTCGACAGGAATCAAGTCTTCGATCTTCACTCGAACAAAGCGTCCTTGCTATCCCCGGTCTCTTTCTTTATCAATGCTCAAAAAGGGGGCCTTGCTGGACCGGCGAGTAAGCTTAATCAGTCCTCCTTAGAAGATTCGGGGATTGTATAAACGGAGTAAATAATAGATTGTGAAAGGACGAGACTCCGTATCGTACATGAAGTAACTAAGATGGATCACGATCCTCCATAGGGGCGGGTGGATTTACCCGAGGCACACCTCGTACCTCTTGCAAAAGTCTAAAATAACTGGGTCTATCGGGCCCAGCGTGAAGGGGTAAGTGTAAACACTTGAGTACCCCTCCACGTGGGTAGTAATAGCATCCTCGGGCTCGGGGACTACTACATTCTTACCTCCCCAATTACAGTCCTCTCATACCACGGGAAGGACGTCTTTGGTCACAGAGCATATGTACATTGAAACTACTTCACCCCGGTCCTGCTTGGATGAGGGTTTCTCAATCTTGAAGTCATCTGCAATAGAACAACCCCAGGAACAACTATTTCAGGATCGACCGTCTCAGTACTAGTGGCCGGTTGGGAAGATGAAGAGGCAGCTTGTTGGGGAACTGACTTCGAAGTTTTAGTCATTATTGGCTGGTAAAATTTAAAGATTTGTAGAAAAAGTATGGAGGTTTGGAAGAACAAGTTTAAAGGCTGGACAACGGGATATAAAGAATTTAAGAAGATCTGGGCAAGAATCTAAGAACTATTATGAAGATTTGAAGATCAAAAGATGAAGGTATGAAGGTTTGAAAGAAGTTGATGATAGCTGGGAAACTCGAAGGTAAAAACTTGGTCGAAAAGTAGAAAAAGAACAAAGGATGGAAGCTTTTATAGGAAAGTAGGCGACGCTTCGCATTCGGGGGCAACCAGTCGATGATTGACACATGTCCGAAGTCAAAACGACGCGACTGATGGGACATTCCGGCTCCTTCGTCGTAACCTACGGAGGAAGGAACCAGAGATGCATCTGTACTTTTCCATCATTTCGGCAAACCTACTTTGAGAAACGAGGGGACTATTTGTATACGGGTAAAACCAAGGCTAATGACTACCCTGATTTCTCGGTGAGGCAAACGAAGCAAGGACATGACTGCAAGGAATCGAAATCGAAGCCAGGAGCCTCTCGCATCAAGGCCCGAGCAAAATACCTGCCCTCGAAGCCATCGAGACCACGCCCCCGGGTCTAGTTCGAGTTCCAAGACCTTGGAGAGCATTACCAAACGACCATGCACGATTAACAAAAGGCCGTGATATCCGTGTCCAACCGGATATCACGACGTGAATCCCCGCCCGTATCAACAGTAGATCAACAATTAGCGAAAAGGAAGATTTTTACCTTTCTTAGAATTATAGTTATGGTAAAACTCCCCTACTATATAAAAGGGAAGCTGAGTATTCATTAGGCACATTATAACACGCATATCAAGTCAATATACGTTTGTTTCCTCTAATTCTAAAAATTATTCTAAGTTCTTAGTTTTGTTCATAGCTTTTCATAAGTGTTTGGCTCCGAATCGAAGGCAGGCTAATTGTTTGGATCATAATCGAGCCCGAACTCGGTCTTACTACTGGTTTGATCATTTATTCCATCTTTAATTTGCTCATCTAACGATATTAATCACTTGTATTGAATTAGTCCACATATCCTTAAAACTGCGTATAAATTCAATTGTTATCCATTTTGAAGGGTAAACAAACATAAGAGTAGAAAACTTTTCAACTGAGAGAAATCCTAGGAGCTTATTGTTATATGAACTCTTAATATAAAACTGATAAGAGATGTATAAATTCTCGAGAAAAAAGGAGTCATGTTCGTCCCCGGACCATCCAAATCGGAAGAGTGAATTGAAACTGGATCTATATTGGATTGCACCCGAATCGTCTCATATATTTTGTTGAGGAGATTGGTTTCAACCAGAGGCAGATTCAGGATTTGAAATTTATGGGTTCATATTGTAACATTAAATTAATATACAATAATAACTGGATTCACAGTTATATATTTATAAATTTTTTAATAAAAATTCAGGATCTTCGCAAAAGTTACCCGGGAACTATACTCTACATAAGCCCCCGGTTTCAACCCCGGTTCAAACGGGAGAAGCATGAGGAATACACCAGCGACGTGAAATATATGAAATGAGTGCATAAAAATGTATGCTAAGCCTAAAATACAATCGTGAAACTAAAATACAAGAATGCCTAGAGGCATACCACTACAAAATCCTTGCTTAACCAATTGGGTGCTATGATCTGAAACATAATTAACATATTTAAGTATTGAACTGTGTCTCATAAATCTTATCAGAAAAAAAATATGCAGTTTAGGAAGAAGAGGCTTTAATGACTTAGAAGTTGCTTAAAGTTGAAGTGGCAGCGACCAATATGGTTACATAAAAAAATGTTGGTTAAGTACAAAACTAAAACTTTCTTGTTAATCATAATGATTGGTAACCACCCCTTATTATTAAATGATGAAAAGTCCAAACTGGAGATTGATGCGGATGGTGAAATATTAGAGGAGAGGAAGGTACCGAGAAACCAAGGGATAGTGGGAGAAAAGGGACACATGGCCTACATGTGATCTTAGTTTGGAGACAAAGTAAAAGAAAGCATAGGGCGTGCACAAACCATTCACGTGCCTTCCCCTTTCCCCCCAGCTCATCTTCCACATTTTATCTTGCCTCTCCTACCATCTATTTCATTTACCTCATTTGTTCCCCTTTTTCTTTTCATCTTGTTACTTATTTTAAACTTTCTGAATCAATCCAGTGATATATACATGCGGTTATCCAACTCTCCGGCTTTGATGGACAGAATTGCTCATGCCTATAATAATAATAATAGGAGTTAATTAATACCTTGTAAAATAAATTGAAGTATATACAAACTAACTCGAATGCCAAATAAAAATATATAGAGGCGGTTCTAGTATTTTAAATCAATAGATCGTAAGCGTTATTGCACTTATTATTCATTGTGACAATAAGTATGGATGTAGTAAAAAAAAAAAATTAAACAATACTGTATAAAACTAGTTAGGGCTAGGGCTGTGCATAGATCAGATCAGATTGGATTTTAAAGTTTGGATCGGATAAATATTTCGGATTTTCGGATCGTATTATACGTATTATTAAGGCTATTGCTAATCTAATCATCTAATGCATTTGCCTTATCTGCTTCTTCTGTGTTAATACAAACATCTCTTTGCTTTTCATCCCTTTTATCAGCATTGCATCTCTAAGAAAATATTTCTTTGGAGGTTCGAGTTGTTATGCCTCTAAGCTACAAAACTCATACTTATATTTTCTTTGTAGAAGAGGCAATACAACAAGAAAAATTTATGTTTCAGCAATTATGAGGGTACTATGGTGCCAATGTGGCTAAACCTAACAATTTTAAAGGTAATAACTTGGAGGAAGACGTAAAGGAAGTATTGGCTATCCGAAATTAAAGTTTAGTATTTATACATGCATGCCCTAATAATTTCGGATTTCGGAACGGATCGGATTAAAATTATACCAATCCGAATCCGATCCGAATATCCAAAATTTTAATAAACATAATCTGAAATCCGATCCAAATATCAGAAATCCAAAATTGAGCGGATCGATTCGGATTTCGGATATCCGATCCAAATGCACAACCCTAATTAGTGCTGCACATCCACCTTTAGCTGTCGATATAGTAGTGATTGATTAGTTCGAATATAATATGGTAGCGTTTTTTAAGAATTGAATTCCATTCAAGACCAAGAATTACTGTGGGATTAACACAATCAAGGAGCTACTTGTGAGTATGCTTGTGTTTTCGGGTTTTATTTACACGTTTTATAAGCAAAGAGTGCTCTTGGAAATGGAAGATTATAAGCATTTTAATGTGTACGGAAAACGGCATTATTCTTCTTAAAGAAAGGTTATCCGGAAATGTAGTATTCTATCCGTTCACTTTTACTTGTCCACTATTTTAAAAATAGATTTTCACTTTTACTTGTCCACTTTCACATACCAAAAGAAAAATATTATATTTTTCTTGTTTTGCCTTTAGCATTAATTATTCATTCCAAATTATTTTTGCAATCTATTAAGACTATACATTAATTAATATGAATATTATAATAAATTATGCACTTTATTTATTATTTGTGTGTAAAGTTAATAATTGACAAGTAAAAATAAAAAGAGGGATCACTAGTCAATGACCAAAATGACTAGAAATCGGTCATAAGCAAAATCATAACTTGTCCCAACGATAAGAGGGGACTTTTAATGTAGCTTATACGCTGAGAAATTATTATTCGCTTGTTTTCAAAATTGTAATTAAGCTTCTATCAAAACGAGGAAAAAGTTAATAGGTGACTATATTATACTAGCGGTGACTGATTATTTATGGAGGTAACTAGTTGTTTATAAAAAAATTTATTCGTTGTCAGTCTCATGCTTTAAGAGATACTAGTACTATTCATTTGGTCTATTTTAAATCAACTTGAAAATCATGACACGTTCTACAGAAAGGAAAGTACAGAGGGGGATGAACAAGTACTGTACATTCTGAGGAACATGATGAAATTTCACATGTCGATGATTATTTTGGATTGTTGTTAGTAGTGAGGAAGTTTGTCCCAATGATGTCCCAAAATTCATGCAAGCCTGTGATTGACATCTACTTCAATTTGGAGTACTCCTTTTCCAATTATCAGACGGTGTTCACTAGCACGTGTATGACAGTCTACTTGTACTAACAGTACAGCGGAATGTTTTTTCCTCCTCCGTTCATCTCTTCTTTTTTTGTCAAATGAGCGGGATGGGCTGATTAATGAATTTAAGCGGATTAAAATGACTGAATTAATAAATAGGCAGGTCATTGACCCACACAAGAAACTTTGAAACAACGATAAAGTTATCTTCATGTGATATATAGGTCACGGATTCTAGTCATGGAATCAAACCACTAATGCTTGTATTATGGTAAGTATTAGTTATCTATAATATATTCAGTGGAGGAGCCAGAATCTTCACTAAGGGGTGTCAAAATATAAAAAAGTAAACACGTGAAGAAGTCAAGCGGAGTCAACATATAGTACAGGGGCGGCTCAAGGGCATTTGAGGCCTAAGGCGAAAGTCAAATGTGAGGCCTAAGTATTTAAATTTTAAAAAAAAAACTTAAATGATATGTATGGAGTAAAATTAATGAAATACCAAATACCAAATAAAAATAATACTAGAAAGATATTATCCGATTAGTGATTCAAAAAGTTTGAAGAATGAAAACTTTGAGTCCAAAATATCTAGTTGTTGCTTGTCTACTTCATATTCTTATTGTAAATCTTGAAAACTATACTATATTTTTTATAAAGTAATAGAAGTATAGAACTATTGAAATCTTAAAAATATTATTGAACACTTGAACTAATAAATTTTTGGAGAAAGAAGGTGAAAAATAAAATTTTGGAGAAAGAAAAAAATATTGGAGAAAGAATTCAAGAAGGTGAGCAAGAATAAAGAGAAAGGAAGAAGATATGCAAGTTCTAGAATATGAACAATAAGATTGAAACATTAAAAAAGGAGTAAAAAATGAAATTATTAAATCAACTCACATTGAAAATTATTCATCTATCATTTTTAAATAAGTCAAATTTGTACTTTATTTACTCTAAAAGGTTTTTTTTCAATTTATATGAAAAACACAAAAGTACTATGTACTACATATTATTTTTTTAAATACCTATAAAATATATATTATTTTTGAAAAATGGGGCCCCTCAAAATTGGGGGCCTAAGGTACATGTCTTACCCACCATACTGTTAGAGTCGGCCTTGATATAGTAATATATACATATAAAATAAAAATTACCGAACTACATAGTATAGTTTTTCGGACAAACATAAAGTGACTCTGCCACTACTTACATTATACAACTTAATGTGCAATCCTCCTCGGATGTTGCGTGGACGCGAGATTGAATTGACTTGAGCAGGATGGACGACCATTTTTTTAATTTGGACTGATTTTGCCACCTGTAATCCTTGTCCATGCAAAAATATACGTGAGTAGTTGTAATGTATTGGTATTTGCATGATGCTGAATAGTTAAGAGATCATAATTCAAATCATGCTGCTACAAGATATTATACTTAGGGGTCGTTTGGTAGGATGCATTAGATTTGTGTATTAATAATATCTTATTTGGTACATTTTTAAACTTATACATTAGTTATGTAAGCATTGGTTATACACCATATTTAACTAATGCATAGAAAACCATGGTATTAACAATGCAATGAGTTTTAATGCATGCATTAGTTTAGTTAAAGACAAAATTGTCCTTCAAAATATATGCTTGATTAAAATATACTATTATATTAATGCAAGTTTGAAATAATCCAAATAATGAGAAATAAAATTATATCCCTAGTAAATAAATACTTAGCATATTTTTTTTATAAATAAATATTCAGTTCTATACTACAATATAGGTAGACAAATCAAATAATTTTTTAAAAACTTTTTTCATATAAAAACATTGCTCAATATATGTTTCTTTTAAAAAAATAGTAATAGACTAGTTTTAAGAGTATTTTTGTAAACAAATAATTCTTTTAGAAATTGTCCAATACTTTAATACATCAAATCAAACAATGAATAAAAAATATATCATAATAACTAATACGAGCATTACTAATACACCATATTCAAAATTATTCTAATGCAACCAAAGGACTCTTAATGCTTGAGGAGCAATTTGAAGAAGGAAAAGTCGTAAGACAAAGAATCGTCAATTGAGCACATGGGTAAGCTAGTTTGACTACATTGTCTCAGTTTTTGAAGTGAATATAGTAATAAGCTCAGACGATGGATTGGGTGTGATTGTGAATACCAACCAATTGGGTCGACTTTCTGTTAAATTTCCTTCTTAAATTCTTAACCATATCCAAAACAAAAGAAAAGAAGAGAAACTATAATGGCTATTTTTTTCCTTTTGTTTTGGGGTTCATAATAGTAGTATAATATAAGAAGCTTTTTCCAAGGGCACGTGGTCTCTGATTCCTCTACATTAAACTATTGCTACTTTCCAGTAATACCGTCGAGACTCAACCTCTCTACCAGCTGTAGATAGCTGTCCCATTCTTCCCCATGTGACCCTACCCTCCCCCTATCCCCTCCACCCCCCAAGATCCCTGATCATTGCACAGAAAGTTAAGATAACTAGATTCATTTTAAATCATACAATACAATACCAACCAAAGTTATAATGCAAGTATTTGATGATATCACTTCATGTCCTTGTGTTCATGTTCTTTTCCTAAACATTCCATGTTTTGCTATTCACTTCACTATATAAAACACACTTCCAATTCTCATTTCTAGTTTGGTTTTCCTCTTTTTCACTTCATTCTTTTCCAATGGCACATTTACCTCCTAGAATACCAAACATGACATCAAATTGGCCTGATTTTTCACATCATCATCAAAAAATAGACACCACAACAACAGCCGCTCACAACCCGTCATGGGTAGACGAATTCCTCGACTTCTCGTCGACCAAAAGAGGTTCACATCGGAGATCTATTAGTGATTCAATAGCTTTTCTTGAAGCACCAATGGTTGAAGAATGCCGAAGGCTATCAACTCCAGGAAAAACAACTGGTTCAGAATTTGAAAGATTTGACGATGAACAACTCATGTCAATGTTTAACGATGACATTGCCAATAATCCTTCGTCGCCGTCGGACAATAACAGCATTAATGAAGAAAAGAAGATGAGTACAATAATCTCCACTGATGAACAGGAGATGCAACAGCAACAGCAGCAACAACTTAAGACTGAACCTGAAGAAGTTGAAAGCTCATGCAAATCCGATGAACAAACTGCTTCTGATCAGCATGCAACTGCTGATAATAATTCTAGCGAAAAGATTAACGATCCTAAGAGAATTAAAAGGTAAAAGAGTTCTATATATTCAATAATTCATCGTCAAGTTATAATATTTTCTCATTATATTACTTCTCATACATATACGGAGGGAGGAATTTTTGTTCTCGTTGAGCTCATCTTTTACACCTAGCATTATCTTTTAACAATGTCTCTACATCCAAAGACTATACAATTTTAGTAGTATAAATATTAATGTTCGGAACATAAATTTCTGAGTTTTATATAGTAAAAGTATACTACAAACGTCTATGAAAACTGTGAAATTATATAATGGTTGTTGATTGTTAATTAAAAATTAGTGGAAATTGGTTGTTGATAATTATTGCTAATTAACAGTGATTAATAATAATATTGATATTCTTTCTATTTTTCCAATTATTGGTGCTCATGTAGGATCTTGGCAAACAGACAATCAGCACAAAGGTCACGGGTGAGGAAATTACAGTACATATCTGAGCTAGAACGTAGTGTTACCACACTTCAGGTATATATACAAAATGATTCCCAGTTAATTTTCTTTTCTATTAACATTAAAATATGCTTTATTAATTTGGAGATTTAGATTATTTATAAGTCAATCTTATTTATTTTTTCTTCCTGATATTGTGAAGGCTGAAGTTTCTGTATTATCACCAAGGGTTGCATTTCTGGACCACCAACGTCTGGTCCTAAATGTTGACAACAGTGTCCTCAAGCAAAGAATCGCAGCTCTTGCCCAAGATAAAATTTTTAAAGATGGTAAAACTAACTTCTTTTTTACTCTTCTATTAAATTATTCATTAATTCGTTAATTTAATTCCTCTTAAAGTCAATTAGTCGAACAATGTCTTAATGTAGCTTCTATTCTACGAAGAGCTGAGAATATTTTTCTACCTCAATTAATTGAACGTCAACTTATTCTGGGATTGAGGCGTAGTTATTTTTATTATTATAGCTCATCAAGAAGCGTTGAAGCGAGAAATAGAAAGGCTGAGACAAATATATTATCAACAAAACCTAAAGAAGATGGAAGATGGAACCCCAACACCCCAATCAAAATCACAACAAACAGCTGCAGATGCCAAAGCTTCTGAGCAGAAAGAACAGCTCGTCAACTGATCTGATCCTTCAGCTAGGTACGTTTTAGTTGGAGTTGAATAAAATATCAAAAAAATAACATCGTCACATAAATTAGGACGAAGCAAGTAATTATGTCATAATAATAGTAGTAATAAAAGAAGGAAAAATACCAATAAATGATGGATCTAAATATGTGAAATAATTGTACAAACGACTCTTCCTTATTGGGAAATAATAATTTTAAAGAAAACGAAAGACTGTTTTTTTTTTTTTTTAATTAATAGTGACTAATGAATTAAAAGTCCATTTTCTTCTATGCAGGAAAAAGAAAAACGAGTGTAGCCCAAGGAGAAGCACTAAGCAGATTCATGTGGTGATTGGACCCACAAAGAAAGTTTCTTATTATGGAGGGGACAAAGATAAGGTCACTTGAATTCCTGCAGTGAACTCTCAAATTTAGGGGACCATATAAGAAGTTAGTTTATTTTTCTGCTTAGGGATGGGATGGGTGTGCTATTGTTATTGTTATTATTATTTATTTCTATTTATCAATCATTAATTTCTTTTTTTAATTTCTTCAACTACCTTCAAAAGTTTTATTGTTGGAAGGGGCAAGTGGAGTAGCTGTTTGATGTCAGTTTATGGCACGCTCTTTTTTTCAGTGTCTTTTGTTGTGAGTGTTTTATTCTTTTTATCTTTTGCTACTATGTATTCTCTCTCAAAGAGAGCAATAACATTGATAAATGTAAATACTTCCTTTTTTTTCTATTTGTATGTCGAATGTTTAAATAAGTACAAAATTTTAAATAACATATGTGCTCGCATTATATTTTAGTTAGAGTTGTACGAATATGCTTCTATGATTTTGCCTTGTTCAGACTTTTTTTCATTTCAATAGTAGATCTTATATAGTCACTACAACAAAATTAGAAATTCTCTAAAATTAAAAATTGAGATTGAATGAATACATTGTTAGTTTACTTCTCTGAACTTACGACTGAAAATAAAGACAATTTTAATGATGTGGTTCCAGTCATCAAAGAGCCTTTGACTGCCAGTCAATGGTGAAGATTTCTATAATCTGAATTGTTGGGCCAACAGAAATCAGAACCAAGAAAAAAAGTAAACTGTTGCGAAAAGATAAATTGTTTGTTTTAAAGCAAATGTAGCGATAAAGCTTTCAGAAAGAGGGGCAAGCGTACACTTGACGGTGCTGCACTCATATATGATATAACTATTCATATTCATATTATTAGCCGTAATTATTAAAAATAATTATCTCAATTTATTTATCACTTTAGAAACTCAAAACAAAATTGATTATTTTTTTTTCTTTTTTACCCTTAGTAATAATTATCCTTGAATACTACAAATAACTCGGATGAGGCATACAAACAAAATAAGAATTTTCTAGCATAGATTATTTTAGTATAGAATAATTATGAATGTGATGTGACAAAAAAAGCAAAATAATCATTTTAAACTAATGTGGAATTAATATTTTTTTTTATCGAAACTCATTTGGATTATGGATCAAATCACATTAAAGGATAAATGAATCTAAAATTGGTATGACCCATATTAGCTTATGTGGCATTTATTTTTAAATTTTTATCATAAAATTTAATGCCATATCATATTTATTGTAGGGGTTTGAGACAATAACTTTTAAGTGACAATGATAAAGTTTAGTTACTTTTAAGTGACAAAAAATAATTATATGACTTTAGTGAAATTGAAAGATAGTTCAATAACCATCAGTTAAATTTACCCCATAAAACTATGCATATATTTCAGCTGATATATGCAAGTTAAAGCTGGAACTTGAAAGTGCTCTATTTATTATAGTGATAGGAATTCAATTTTCATATTTGGCAATTTATGCTCTCTTTTGATTTTCCATCACAACTACCCCTCCGTTCACTTTTACTTGGCACGTTTTGACTTTTCACGTCCTTTAAGAAATAATAAATGAAGTGCATAATTTACCATGATACCCATATTAATTGATGCATATTTTATTGGATTTGAGAAAATGATTTGAAATGAGTAATAAATTATGTGGGTATAACAGGAAAAAAAAAATTATCTTCTCTTGATATGCTAAAGTGATAAGTAAAAATAAAAATCTATTTTTAGTATACATGCCAAGTAAAAATGAACGGGAAGAGTTAGTAGGAAATTAATTTGTTCATGTTCCTTTATCCAAAATAAGAAATCTTGACTTTGACCATTGAGAATGAAAATTTTGAGAATAAGCGTTTTACCACTTTTAGTAAATTTTACCCGATGCGACTGACTCCAAATAAGCCGGGCCAATTGATTTTGGATACTAGACGGGTAAACAAAGTAAAACGAGAAATTTATTTTAAAATAACATAGAAAGTAGGTGTAGGATTTAAAAAAAAAAAAAAACACAGGAACTGAAGTGCATTGTAAATAACCACATATCATGTCCTAAGACAAATGGACCAAGTTTTGACGAGTTAACAAAAGCCTTTTTTTTTGGGTGTGTGTGTGTGTTGAGGGGTGGGGGTGGGGGGGGGGGGGGGTTAAGCAATTAAAAGTGTTGAAGTCAGCAAGCAAGGATTAAAGGTCGTTTGATACGAGGGATAAGGTGGGATAGGAATTGAAATTAAATTTATACCGTATTTGATTGGCGATATAAATTTATTCTGAATATCCTATATTATCCCATCAAACCTGAAATTATTTTATCTCACCTCCCATGTGAGATAATTTAGTCCAAGAATTACAATCACAGAATTATAATCTCAGAAAAATTTAGTCTACGTACCAAGAAAGTGTTTTTTTTTCTTCAAAAAGGTCATTTTTAAAAATACTTTTGGTGAGAATTAATATTTGTTTGGCTAATTAATTTGAAAAAGCACTTCTCAACAACAATTAATATTTGACCAAACTTTTAAAAAGTACTTCTAAGTTTATTTTTCTCAAAAATCAAAAATGCTTTTCAAAAAAGTATTGTTGGGGAGAAGCTACTTTTTTCTTCTCCTCCAAATTTGCATATGCTTCTGCTTAAAAGCATAAATATACTTCCGACTTAGGAGAAGCTTGGCCAATGTTCTGAGTCAGTACCATTATATATACTATTGTAAATCCAAAACCTAATAACATAGAACCAAGTCATACCCCTATGCAATAGCAATCACATTACAACTGCATTCATCAATACCTAATGTCAGAACTCAAGTAGTAGAAACTCTAAAGCATTACTAACAAGGCCACAAAAATAATAGTTTTAGAGATCAGCATGAGTTAATTTAAGCTTGCTTTCTTCAAAATACTTGCAACACCACCTTCCTACAAGAGCAAGACATAAGAGCAACATGTCAAATGTAAGTTAAACATCTGCATGAAACCTACATTATTGTGTTAAAATCTATTACATATACAGATAAGCAGGTTAGGTAGATAAACAGCACACATCAGAAAACATCTAAAAAGGCAGACAATTCATAAGGTTGATGATCTTTCTCGTGGAAAAGCAACGTCGGCAAGATTTTGCTTTGTAATTTATCGCGAACTACCAGAAAATATTTCCACTGAAAATGGTACCTTATATACCCATTATGGTACATATATCAGTTTCTAGTTTGAACAATATCCATTAGCAGGCACAGCTATGGGTTTAAACTTAAAAATATGTCCAAGCTGCTATTATAGCTTAAGTTTTGCAAGTATAATATATAATTTTGAAATTTCATGATAATATACGGAAACTTATTAATCACCTGCTATGATTTGGGGACTAATTATTTTGAAATGACAAAATTGCCCCTCCAATGATCCGTGTATAATATGATACTAAGGAAATTTAAGGAAACCCAAAAGTGGTTACAATGCTAACCTACTACCTTCATGTAATAGGTTAGCCAAACCCACATATATGTATATAATCGTAATATCTATGAAAAGGAAATGTGAAGATTCAGTTGGGACAAAGGGATAGATGTTTTGAAGAAACAACAAATGATCAAAATTTTGAATGTTTCACAGTAAAATTTCCAAGAGAAAGCGACATGAGGTTAAAGATTAACGCATAAGATTTAAAAACTTTGTAACGAAGAAATGCACATTCACCCAAAATAAAGAGCAAAGTAAAGGTTTGAGATTGTATTGGATAACAGCTTACTTGAATGAAGGGAAATGGGTTAAAATAGTAATTGAGCCTACATACACTTGCATGCAGTCAATTGAAGAATGAAATATACAAGGAAATGATAGAGTGAAAACCCAACAAATCCATCCGGAATGACCTACTTTCCATTTTTGCTTGTCCTAAAACAATTGGACCCATATACTTAATTGGAATTATCTCCAACTCGAACTATTAAAACTCTTGCTTCCTTATAGTTCAATCTTCAATTTGATCTATGTTCGTCTATATGTTCTACCATTTTAGCTCTAGAAGTGATGTTTTCACACTCGTATCTTATAGTAACAGTACCATAGTCTATTCAAACCTTCTCCTCTTCATCTCCGTGCTAGTCAAAGTAGGTCATGTCTTTTAGATGAGTAAGTAAATATGTTCCCAATACTCAATATTTTATTTTGAAATATCTGATCTCCAAGTCTTTTATGTAGATTTATTCGAGAACGTTTCACCCCGTCACTGTAGACAAAAAGATTTTTCCTCAGTAGAAATCCAAAGAGGGGGAAGTACATAAAGTTGAAGGAATAACTTCTGTCAAATAACAGCTGTGTTATTATTTTTAACAACAAATGCACACCAAATAGGTCCAATACATACAAAAATTAAGACCTTAGTAGAATAAACAAAAACTCAAAGTGCAGACTTGAATTGTCCCACTGATTTGTTGCTGTTGTATCCAGAGTACCCGCCTTCACTTTTTCTTCATTTTCTTTGCTTTTACCCTTCCGTGGTGGATGATATTCTCTTTTGGTGCTCTAAAATGTATTAGATTTGACATTTGTAATTTATAAGTTTTTCTGTATTTCCCTATGTTTTTAATTTCATATTTGGTGCAATTTGGGTGTCTTATACTCTATAGATTATGATAGTTTGTACTAAATTTTTTGAATTTCTTTTTCTAAGTATTCATATTCTCAATGTTCTTATAAAGCATCCAACATGTGTGGCGCTCCTTTTCTTTATATTCTCAATTTTCTGCACCATACAAATTACAACAAAAAGTGGGAGAGGGAAAGACAGGAAAAGTAGATCGTAGACTACGTGCATAAAGGAGGAACAGTGCAACAAAAAAAGACCCTATGCAATTTTAGGGGTCGTTTGGTAGGGTGTATAAGAATAGTGTTGAATAAGGTGTATTAGTAATGCAGGGATTAATAATGCATGAGTTAGTAATGCACGCATTAGTTATGCAGAGATTATTTCTTATCCACTGTTTTGTGTGGTGTATTAAAAATTAAAATGCGTTGCACAATTTTTTAAAAATTAGTTGTTTACAAAATTGCCCTCCATATTCTTTAACTTTAAGGGACTTTAAGGATAATTTTGTCTTTAACCATGTTAATGCATGCATTAAGAGCCTTGGTATTGCTAATACCATGGTTTGCCATGTATTAGTTATACATAGGATAATACCAATTAGGTTGTATAACTAATACTTGCATTAGTAATACATAGGTTGAAAAAGTGTACCAAACAAGGGATTAGTAATACCAAAAGCTAATGCATGCATTATTTTCTCTAATGCATCCTACCAAACGATCCCTATAAAGATTGAAATAATGCATCACACAAAGCAGATCATGAGAGTATGGTATTATCATAAGTTGGCCTTACCTGCATTTCAACCATGGAATTGAAGATTTGGCGGAGCAAATCATTCATTTGGAGGGCAGTCGGGAGTTTCTGAGATTTCTTCCTCACTTTTCGGAACTTTACTTTTTGCCCTCAAGTTTCTCAGGTTCTTCATGTCATCTTCAAGGTTCATCAACCTCTTATCCAGCATCTGAACCTTATCAATACAAACCTCAAACTGACTAGCATATTCTTCCTCCGCTTCTTTTGCTTTTTGTTCCAAAAGCAAGCAAATGGATCGATTTTCTTCCTCTTGCTTGAGGCGTAGCTTTTCGATTTCAGCAGTGCTCAACATTTGACCTCCAGGACCAGCATCTTTGTAGTATGGTTCTTCAGGCAGCTGGAACTTTTGCCTATACTCAGAGAACTGTTTCTGGGTGTCCTTCAATGCCTTCCTGTAACCATCCAAAATATTTCCCATTATAAAAAGCTCCCGTTCAAGACGACAAATCTCTTCGTCTTTCCTTTGTACTTCTTCATATTTAGACTTATGCAAGTGTTCAATTACACTGTCCCTTTTATGCAATTCGTTGAGCAAAATTTGCTGGTTCATGTTGAATTGCTCCTCGTTCTGTTCTTTTGTCTCATATATCATCCTAGCCCTCACCATTAGCTGCTGCATTTGTTCCATGCATGATCCAAAATCTAATGGCTT